>NC_056731.1:1686314997-1686392497 GCF_019279795.1 Protopterus annectens | reverse complement strand
CGTGTGTATGTGTGTGTGTGTGTGTGTGTGTGTGTGTGTGTGTGTGTGTGTGTGTGTGTGTGTGTGTCTCTGTCTATCTGCCTGTGTTTGTGAGTGTGTCTGTGCATGTGTGTGTGTCTGTCTGTTTGTGAGTGTGTCTGTGCATGTGTGTGTGTCTGTCTGTTTGTGAGTGTGTCTGTGCATGTGTGTGTGTCTGCCTGTCTGTGTCTGTAAATGTGTATGTGCATGTTTGTGTGTGTGTTCTTCATAGGTTCATAGGTTGGTACTAGGCTATCAGCCCTAGGGCCTATACAAGCCCAGCCATAACAATTCCCTGGATATTTCTTCATCTCTACACTACACTACACTGGGGGAAAAGGTTTATCTCTGTTTGTGTCTGCCTGTGTCTGTGAATTTGTGTGTCTGCCTGTGAATGTGTGTGTGTGTGTGTGTGTGTGTGTGTGTGTGTGTGTGTGTGTGTGTGTGTGTGT
The DNA here is from genome assembly GCF_019279795.1 of Protopterus annectens. Lineage (NCBI taxonomy): Eukaryota > Metazoa > Chordata > Ceratodontiformes > Protopteridae > Protopterus > Protopterus annectens. The sequence continues at coordinate 1,686,392,027 of NC_056731.1, read as the reverse complement.
GTGTGTGTGTGTGTGTGTGTGTGTGTGTGCGTGCACGCACGTGTGTGTGTGTGTGTGTGTGTGTGTGTGTGTGTGTGTGTGTGTGTGTGTGTGTGTGTGTGTGTGTGTGTGTGTGTGACAGACTGTGTGTTTATCGCAGTTGTCAGAATAGATGGGTTAATTTGGGAATAGGTAGGGTGGATGCATGTGTGTGTGTGTGTGTGTGTGTGTGTGTGTGTGTGTGTGTGTGTGTGTGTGTGTGTGTGTGTGTGTGTGTAAAAAGAAAAAGTGGAACAGGACACGGTGGTACAAAAAACTCCCAAGCAACTTTAATGAAGTGAAGTAAGCACTTTCGTACAGAACAGTGTCAATACTTCTTCAGACTTTTACAGTAAAAGTCTGAAGACGTACTGACATCATTCTGTACGAAAGTGCTTACTTCACTTCATTAAAGTTGCTTGGAAGTTTTTTTACTGCTGTGTGCTGTTCTCCTTTTTGTTTTTTCGCTCAGTAGTTTGTGTTTTTCCATTTTTCGGCAGTCAGTGTGTGTGTGTGTGTGTGTGTGTGTGTGTGTGTGTGTGTGTGTGTGTGTGTGTGTGTGTGTGTGTGTGTACGCTCACATGCATGTGCGTGCATAAATGTTTGAATGTGTTTAGGTGGGGTACTTGCATGCCTGTAAACACTCTTAAACTGATGAACGACAGTTTTAAACTGATGAATAAATACTGCAATATTGGTGGGGAAAAATCACTAGACACCAGAAATACTCCACCTCATTTAAAAAGTTAATAGAATAGCAGGTTTGCTGCACAATGGACATATGGGTATGTGGTTAACACTAGATATCAGGGATACTATATATTATTTATTGACATTTGTTTGCCAAGAAAGTACAGCTGGGCCAGATTGTACCCATTTTTAGAGGAAACCCTGGGAGAAAAGCTCCAGTGCTATTACAATGATATTACAGAAACATACAATGACCACTGTTATAATGTTGTAGCAAATAACATCACATAAATGAAATACACTATAACAATGACTGAAATACAAACTTAATGACATACTATATATAGAATGTACAGGATTAAGCAATTGCATTGAAGAGATAGTACAAGGGTCATGGAAGCTGGATGTATGTAGAAAGAGAGCAGATTAAGTGCTACTGAGAAAAGGAAGTAATGATGTAAGAAAAGCAGGAGAGAGGAACAAAACAGCAATGAGGAAACAGGGAGTAACCAGGATTTGTGATAGGGATAGAAGGGTGCAGATTAGGTGAGGTAGAGAAATATATGTTTAGCAAGGATTTGAGTCAACCAGACCCATGTTTTTGATAGGAATTCTTTTAATGTAAGTTTAAATGATGGAAAAATTGTCCCAGGATTCAATAAAGTCTATGTAGGGTCCGTGTAGAGCCTACACTGAATGTATCCATGTACACGGCCACAATTCTCCCTCGGCAGTGTGCCATGCATATTAATTGTGGTGCGTGCCTAAGGAAAGTCAAAACAGCATGGTTATAGAATCTGTGTAAGAAATACAGCACATACCTTTTGGCCTGTTAACCTTGACCAAAAGGTCTACAAGACATTTTACTTCACTAAGTTGGATTTATTTTGTTTATTTTTTTACCTTCATATGCTTGTTTATGTGATGCACCACTTTATTTAGTTATGCTTAGCTCTGTGCAGCCATATATCAGACATGTGCCAGACATCTAAAAATAGAAAATGAATGTATTCAGTTTTATTTTTTTATTTATTTTTTTTTATTTTTATGTGTTTGTGCAATGCACTGAATTATTTAGCTATGCTTAACTCTGTGCAACCATACATCAAACATGTGCCAGACATCTAAATATAGAAACCGGATGCATTCAATTTCTATTATTTTTTTTTTGTGTGCTTGTTTGCACGATGCGCCATGTTATTTAGTTATGCATAGCACTGTGTACTTATAGGTTCATAAGTTCATAGGTAGATACTAGGCTATCTGCCCTAGGGCATTTATAAGCCTAGCCAGAGTGTATTTGGCTTCCGCCTCCCTATTAGATTAGCCTACTGTGCCTCTGTAGAGTAGGTCACAGAAGGTACCCTTTTAAGATTAGTTTACTGTGCCTCTGTCTAGCAGGGACACAGAAGAGATCCCAGGGGTGAATTTGCGATTTCCCAGCCATGCGTCCAGATTTTGCTTGAAGAGGGTCAGCGAGGGGCTATGTCTAACATGAATTGGGATTCTATTCCAGAGTGAGGGGAGCCTCTGAGAAATAAATCTGTCCCTCCAGCATGTCCTATTTATTTTTGTGCTGAGGTTTAGGTCCCTGGAGCATGTAGCTCTAAGGGACTTGGATTTTTTGAGGTGGAGCATGTCCATTAATTCTGGGTTTGACATGGCTTTGTACGTCAGGCATAGATCGCCTCTGAGCACATGGTAAGCAACTGAGTAGAGCTGGAGTTTCTTTAGTCGGGCTGCATAGGACATCTGTTTGTAGCCCGTGATCCTCTTGGTGAGGTACTTTTGGGGTCTCTCCAGTTGCTGCAGGTGTCGGGTAAGGTACATCCCAAAATTTTTTTTTTATTTATTTTATTTTACATTTGTTGACCGGGCTAGTCTAGCTGGAGATATTTCCATTTTCAGTAGAGGCCGGGTAACTCCACATACTTAATAATAATATATAAAAAAAGCAATAAGAGGCAATGCCACATACATTAGGAAGGAATTAACGTAACATTTTAAAGTAAACCATCGGGTTAAAAATGTGGAAGATAACATTTACATAACATTTATTAGCAGAGTAGTAATGTAAAGGAAGAGAGAGAAGATAGGTTACAGGCTAATAGTAGAGTATTAGTCAGGGTTACAGCAAGGGCATAACCATTGAAGTTTTAGGTGATTTTAAGATTAAGTTTGAAGAGGGGAAAAGAGGAAATAGAGGTTAGGTTGGGTGGCAGCATGTTCCATTGCTTACCTGTGGTGGTGGAGAACAAGGAGTCACCAGCTAAGTTGTTAGATTTGGGTATATAAGCTAGGAGTTTATTAGAGGAGCGTAGGGAATGAAGATTATTATAGGGTGTTATAAGATTGTTTAGTGTAGGTGTGTTGTTAGGAAGGTAGAAGATTTTGTGAGCAGTTGTTAGTTGAGAGAATAGCAGTGCATTTTGCAGTTCAAGCCAGTCTAGCTGATGTAGGTTAATGCAGTGATGGGTTCTGTAGGGCTTACCAGTTACAAACCTTGCAATACTGTTGTAAGCTTTGGTAAGTTTGTTGAGATTGTTTTGCTTTAAATTGGTGTAAATGGGAGAAGCATAGAGGAGGGTAGAGAGTAAATGAGAGTGGGCAACAGTAGTTCTTGCTTTTGGGGTGAGGAAGGGTCTTATCCTATACAAGGAGCCTAATTTTCTGTTAACGGACTTAATGGTGTTATTAATATGATTGTCAAAAGTGAGTTTATTGTCTATTGTAACTCCTAATAACTTACAGGTCAGATCAGGTGATATAAGGGTTCCATTACTAGCTAGGATGGAGAAGTGATAAGGGGCATTGTATTCAATTATGGGCCTGATGAGTGACGAGTAGAGGGGCACAATGACCTCTCTTGATCTAGATGCGAACCCTTTCGTGATAAGGTGGGCTATATAGAAGGTCTTTCTAACCACTTTGGCAACGTGATTATCAAATGAGAGATTACTATCTACGTTGGTCCCCAAATCTCTAATTAATTCTTCCATACTTAATGGATTACCACCTATGTGGTAATTTGTGGGCACCTTGTTTTTCCCAAAGGGGATGACTTTGTAGCATTTAGCTTGAGGCCGTGGCTCTGGCACCAAGCATCTGTCTCTGTGAGACCCTTTTGGAGGATGCTTATGTCAGCTGGAGATTTGATTATGGCCCCCAGTTTGCAGTCATACAATAGACAGCTAAAAATAAAAAACGGATGCATTTAATTGGTGTAGTTCTGTGGTGCTTAGCAATGCACAAACCTGCACAGCAATGCTGCTACTCTTACAGGAACCTTCACAGTATATGTGATGATATTATGAGTTCCCTTCACTATCCCAGTGGCTAGATAGGTTGAGTCATGACCTACAATGTAGTAGGTCCCGGGTTTAAGTCCTGTGCAGGAATATCTTTTACATATATTGCCGTGAAACTGTGTCAGGGGACTGAAACATCGGTTGACTTTAAATTCAAGAATTGTTACATTTAGAAAAGGTGCACAATGTTAAGCATAACTTAAACATGGTCAATGTTCTTTTCCTGTTTGCATATTGCTAAGCTTCGTTTAAACATGAGTTGTGCAAGTTTGAGTGATGCTGAGTGACATGGCGCATTTTTGAAAATTACAGTATGGCATGCAGCCTATTTAAAGGGCTATAGGCAGGATTTTTACATTATTCCTTGGAGCCTGACCCTGGCTGTGGGTATGGGTGCTGTTATGGGGGAAGGTATGACTTTAGAGCACAATGGTGGGCTGTTCAGGAATCCAGGGTTTTCATTGGACACCTGGTAGAAAGATATGGACCCCAGCTGCTGCAGGGCAACTATCAGGGCTCACAGTGTAAGTCTGAGGCCTGGGATAGTTTGGCCAAGGATCTGACCAGTGCAACTTGTATCCTCCGCACTAGTGAGTAGTGTCATCACCATTATGACTACCTGTATCGAAGGAAGAGGAAAATCTTGAATACCTGGATCCAAGAAGCACGGGATGGATGCACCCCACAGATATGTAAGCATATTTTCTAGTAATTCAGAAATATACAAACTGAGTCTGTGCAAGACTGGCATGCATAATGGTTCATCCCCCTCTTGTGTCCCACACCATCCCTGTTGGCTATCATGTCTGTCTGCAAATGTTTTCCCACCTTCTCAACTTACCTTCCCCACACATACCTATGTCCCTTCCCCAACATTCCACTCTCACCTTAAAAAAGACCCCTGTCCACAAAAAAATATTGCCCCATACATAGCTCCCCATTTCACACACATGTCCATGAGACACACTTAATTTGATCCAACTGGAGTGACAGCACACTTATGTTGTCATCACCCATCCTCCTGGGGGTGACAGTCCAAATTCAGCTAAAAATCTTTTCAAGTGTACAGTTGTTGCTTTTGAAGAAATGAATAGCTATGGTTCTTTCCTACACTCTTCCTGCACATACCGGCCTGCCTTTCACTATGTTTTTCACCCGGCTTGCATCCCATTTCACCACTGTCCTATCACCCCAATTTTATTTTCTTTAAAGAATTTCTACACAATGCTGCACATAGTGCAGCATCACTAAGCTATGCTAAATGGCAGTATATTACTATATGTATGTGAAAACATGATAATTACACAAAAACTACACCTGTGCTCTCTTTCGAACCCAGTACCATTTCACTTAAACAACAGTGAATCAACCCACCAAGCCACACAGCCAGCTAATTAACATAGGTGTTTTAAGCAAAACATAATAATTGTCATTTTCTCGTCATTAAGCGTGTTTACACAATATTGCTCATCCCACCACATCGTGCAGCGAATCTGCTAAAAGATTAATGGAAAAATAGAAATTAATTGGGACTCCGATAGAGAAATACATCATTGTAAAGCCATGCATATATTAATAGATGTAAGTGAGGTATGTAGCAGCAAGCAACTGTACAATTATATCTACAACATGTAAAAACACACCTGCTATAAGAGAGACTCAAGTAGCTCAATCTGTTAAATGCTTTGACAGCCTTCATTTTTAGTCCACATGGTCCTGGGTTCAAATACAGCTGTGTCCAGCAATTAAAATACATGTATATATACATCACCATTATAAATTGTGATATGTATGACTGTCTCATCACCTATTTCTCCACGAAAAGCAGGACAGATGGAATGTCTGCTTCTAAATAATGGAAATGAGAGGCCTACAGATAGGACCACATTTTAACTATTCATATTACAACCTAGAAAGTACATAGAATGTCAGGTTATGCATCAGCATGAATTCCCAGAGGAGTTTGAAGTATGTAATTCAAATGTGGCCCAGTAATATTAGACTGCAGCCCACAATTATTTGCTACTGATATTGCAGACAACCACAGCTGCACAACATACATATATGTAGGTTGTGCTAGAAGCAGGGGTTGCCAGCACAAACATTCCAGATGACTACCATGACATAACACATGACTTGGCAGTTGTCCAACTGGTTGACATTATGGTTAATGTACCCCCTATCTTGTTCTAGGACACAACAAGCATGTTGCCTTATACCCTGTTAATGATAACTTTGTCTAACATGCTTACCTTAAACACATACCTTAATTTCCAGTGGGATGGGTTCCCTTAATCAGGCTCTGGCCATACACCAAGGCTGCCACAGGTCCCACAGCTACTCTTAAGTGTTGTTTTACTGCACATTCTGAAGTCTGTCTGTCTGTGCCTATTGCCCGCAGAAGCAGCAGCTTCAGCCTGTAATACACACATCTATATGTAAAAAGTAGCTGCTACAAACATTCTCTGTATGCTGATGTAGTATCTTTACCCCAGTAATTTCCAGCCAAACATATGAGAAAGGGGATGAAATTTATGTTGAGGCCTTATATATTGCTGAGTAGTTGCATGGGATTGGCTGCTTATACTGCAACTCAGTTGTGCAGGTTGCATATAGCATTTCTGAACCAATGACTGGTTCAGAGGCAATTACCTGCTAATGAGAACCATATTAAAAAGGCAAACTTCTAGCTAAGGGAGCCAATGTATATGAGAGTTAGTTTGTATGATTAACTTGTTGACACAGTACTTATATAGCAGTATCTTTCAACAGAGGAGTATTGTACTCAATCAGGTATGTAACCATTTTGTTTATAACATGATGCATATATTTGAATATACTTAGGGAGAATGATGATTTATCAATAAGCCTTTGTTAGAACTCTACTCATGACATGATATTGATCTCTAGCCACATTACACATACAGAGGACATAGAGTACAACAAGGGTATAATTCTGAGTGATAACTAAGTACACAGGCACACAGTTTTCCTGGATACTTCCTTTGATAGCAGTTGTCGCAGTACACTGCTAGTTTGTTGGCACTGTTGTTTATACATATTATATGGGGGGTTTCCTGCTACAGGGCACACTACAATGAACTCCTGTGTTGGGTGTGTGATCATGCATGAGTATCTATCATGGCACAAACAGGAATAGGTCACTATTATTACTATCCTAGTTGGGTTCACACCCTTTGTATGTTTGGCACACTGTTGCATATGAGATGTCTAATCAAGCAGGGTATACTTATACCCATCCTTTATTGCTGTATCTCTATATACTGTACTCCCACGTATGTGATTCTGACACGTGTTGTCATTTTTTTTTGTATTTCAGGAAATATCATGATACACAATGCAGGGCACCATTTACTAAGGCAGAAAATGATCTCATCATTGTGGCTTTGTGCCAGCATTACCAAGTCTTGTTGTTCAGTGGGAGGGCAAATAGGCCAGACGGTGCAGTCCAGTGGGATGAACTGATGTATAACATCAATGCCATGGGTCACCAGAAGTCTACATACAAGCAGGTGCAACACTGTGCCACAGATATGATAAACTCTGCACCCAGACATACAGCTGACGTGGCCAGGGATTGTCAGGTCACTGGTGGTGGGCCTGCAGTAGAACAACCTCTCTCAGTCACAGAAGAATTCCTGAAAAACCTTGCAACACAGGACAGCTCTCAGGCATCCATCAGCCAATACGTTGTGGACGTGGTGCCAGTGCCACCCATTCCTCTCAAGAGGAGAGTCCAGGTATGCTTAGTTAGATCAGCATTGGAATATTACTGCATTCGGCGTGTCAAGGTGCATATAGTTTTACATGGGTGTCTGGTATTTTATGGGGGGAGGTTAGCTGCAGTTTTAAGTTCGTGTAGAGACTGTAACCCACATACCTGTTAACATAGCAGCTACTGTAAATATGAGATATTTGGACATATTACCCCTCTTATACTGTAACATGTGGTGCTGTTGCCATTACCTCTCCCTCAAACTTTTTCAGGACCATCAGGAATCGGAAGAGGCTGTGCTCCTGCTCCTGGTAAGGACAAAACTGTTTTGTCAGAGAAGAAAATATAGTTTGTTGTATTCACTAACATGTCATCCCAGGCCTGCTGGCTGGATTGATGTACTGCATGCATGATTGCCAAATGGACAGATATTTTCTGAATGTCCACAGTTTAGAGTCATACCTCTGCTTTGTAGGTGCGACCATAGTGATTGACTTGACAGTATTGTCAAGACATTAACATATTGCCATAACTGTCAACTGTGCAGATTTTTGCAGAATGTCAACAGTGTACATAATTTATGTTTTGCTCATGAGATTCTTGTTTAATGAATATTTATTTTCAAATAATTACAGATTAGGGTTAGAAAATAATGTCCTTATGTCCTACTCTGTGAGGTTGGGAGTTATACAAGTGTGTAATAGTGACAGCAGTGTATACAGCTTAACATATATTGCACCATTGTACTACAGAGTATAGAAGTGCAGGTATTAATGTATTGCTTTTTGCTTTTTATCAGAGGTGACCAGGGGTGTTGGTCTTTGTCCCCTTCATAACCTGAGGTCAGTGTCTCTCCAGACTCTGGTGATGATGGTAGCCAAACTGAGGCACAGCTGGGGGTTGCAGAGGCTGAATCAGACACAGAGGTTGACATCCCTTGTCCACCCTCATTACCACTGTACACAGCCAGTATGCCTACACATACCCAATCTTCTTTGGCCACAGATATTGGACATTAAGAGGGTGGGGACATTGAACAGAGAAGTGTAGCTACTGTGGCTTCAGAGGCTGTTGACAATGGCCATAGCCAAACAGTTGTTGAGGTTCCACACAGGTGGATTGATAGGGGTGCTCATATGAGGCCTGCTGTCCCTCCACCACCCATCACAGTTGTCTCATCATGTGTCACTAGGTGTATGTTTAGGGCCATCATGGAGACACATTCATAAAGCAACTCCTGATAAATGCTCAGGCTTATGGATGCAGCACAGTCTGACATCCATGACTGCCTCGACCATGTTGCTGATACCCTGGAACAATTGACTGACACAGTGGAAACAGGTAGGTCTGAGACAGATCGCACACTATCTGTCTTGGAGTGCACATTGTCTGTAATGGAACGTCTGATTGGAGTTGAGCATTGGCCTCATGGAAGTAGGTCAGAAACTACATCTGCTGAGAGTCAACATGGCCATGCACAATCATGCTCCTGTAGTGGCAGGACATCCAGCACTCGAGAGGAGAGTGTGCTGTCCACACCAAGATGTAGCAGGCCATGGGCTCTTGTTCCTGGGCATTCCTGTGGAGGACATGTTCCCAGCAGACATCAGTTGCCCTCAGGTAGTAACACAGCATCTGGACTTCGGCATGGAGGTGCCTGTGCAACTCCTGCCAGAGACAGTCCTCATGTTCAGGGGCAGAGAAGATGAAATGTCAGCTCTACCATGTGTGGCTCACACCTGTCCAACATACAGACATGGAGGGCTAGCACTGAGCTTGGCTGTGTTCATGTAGACACTCACACACCACTATCACATTGAGGGCACCTACAGACACACACACAATATTTCCATGGTCCATCTTGCCTGCTTCTCTTCCTGACTCAAACACATGCTTGCCAAACTATTGGATCAACCTAGGCCTCCTGCACCCCCACACAACACCCTGTGCAAGTGATGATAACTGTGCCACATCCCTAACACCTTTGCCATGGATGCAGGTATATAAAGCTATGTTTCTGATGCACAGAGTGACTATCTACATTGATATGAATTTGTTTCATCCATTGTTGCTGTAGACGTTACTTGTACTGGTCATTCACAGATATTGTACTTTTGCCATTTATTATGTGTATAGCATAATTTGTGTACGTTACGATGGATGGTGTTGTAAGGGCTGTGGAGTCATACAATGAAATGTGTCTCATGGAAATGTTTACATTTCACTTTCAGGATTGTGTTAAATATACCTGTGGGTACACATCTACAATCCAATAACCAGAGAAACAAGGAAACATTCCAAAAAATGACTGGTAAACAAAACACAGGACTGAAATGAGGACAGGAACTTCACTCTTTATTGGCTCACACAAAAGGCCTAATGCTACACCACAAAATGCGTTTTCATCCAGGCACCTCCCAGACTTCAACAGAAAATACACAGTAATGAGGATACCTCATTTAAATACAAATCAACTCACAATGACTGGAGAACAAATTACTGACCTAAAAAAAATACAACACAAAACATACCTTAAAAAATAAGAAGAAAATATTTTTGTAAAAATCATTAAAATTAATAAAATGAAGTAATGTTAATGGACCAGCCCAGTTTATCATAATTTAGCATCTCTAAGTTAAGGTCGTTAAGACAGCTACAATCGACCCATCGATGTCAGAGCACAGGATTGAATGTCAGCATAGGAGAGAAATGTCATCAGAAAGGTAACACAGTATAGGTTCATAGGTTCATAGGTGCTTACTAGATTAATGATCACAAGGGCTTTTGTAAGCCTACCCATGCATCCCAAATCTCTGACAAGGTCTGACACCCTTCATAAGTGTAATCAGGGTTTTAGGAGATGAAACACCTACAAGCAGGGGCCTGGGAGATGAATCATCTACAGTTTCCCTGAGTCCATTAGAGACATAGGTCCCAAACCAGGGATGATTTCCCTGTTCACCATCCAATTGTGTAACTTGCACTTGATTTGCATTAGGGCAGAACTCTGCTTTACATGGATGGACACCCTGTTCCATATAGGGTGTAGTCTCTGGGTTACATACCTGTCTCTCCAGAATGTCCTATTTACACCATAGGCAAGGTGTAGGTCTATAGAATGGGTAATCCTGGTGCTAGTTGTTTCATAGATATGCAGGAAGCCCATAGTGGGTCTGACAATACCCTGTATGGCAGGCATGCATCTCCTCTCCAAAGGCTGTAGGACACAGAATACAGTGATATGGCCTTGCACAGTCTGCATAAGACATTTTATGTACACCCTGTATTGGTTTAGTCAGGAACCTTTGTGGATGTTCCATTTGTCAGATATGCCTGGTTAGGTACACACCAAAGGTGGCATTACACTCAATAGGTCTGATGAATGCCAAATACAGCGGAACAATGACTTGCTTGGACTTAGATGCCATACCTTTGTTTGTAAGTTGTGCAACATAGAAGGATTTCCTCACTACTGTAGACATTAACAGTCAAAGACTAGATTACTATCTATGTGTGTCCCTAAGTCTCTGGCTACTGGGTCAACTGTTAGAGGTGTGTTGTCAATATGATAGTTGCCAGGGACAGATGACTTCCCAAAGCATTGTATTGTACATTTCTTGGCATTTAGTCTTACTTCATGGCTCTGACACCAGTTGTATGTCTGTGTCAGCCCCTCCTAGAGAACATTTGTGTCAGTGTGGGATTCAATGACAGCTCCAAATTTGCAATCATGTGCAAATCTAGTCAGCCAGAGGCCACTGACAGTGGCACTGGCTTCAGACAAGTAAACGCCCAAGATGAGTACTCTAAGGAATTATTTGTGAGGGAGTCCACTTGTGAGTGGCCTGTTTGTAGAGGTGGACTCCTCTATGCTAACTTTCTGAGTCCTGTCTGTGAGCTTGGCTATCCACCAGCTGACATTCCAGCTTGTACCTAACCTCTTGAGTGTCAACAATGGCTGATGGAGGTATAATGTTACATGCCTTGTCAGGCCATAGTAGGCAGTGTGAACCATTTTCCCTCATCCATTGCTTTGGTTACGTTCTCAAATAGGTCCACCAGGTTGGGTAGGCATGATCTGCCCTTAACAAAACCAAACTGGGTTTGGTCCTGTATCTGGAGGTGTACTACATCTCTATTGATCATTTCCATGATAACTCTTTTCATGGCTTTACATATCAGACTAATGAGACTTCTGAGTCTGTTGTCTCCAGGGTCTGTAGATGGCCCACCTTTGTGCAGAGGGATGAGTGCTGCTGCTGTTCTCCATTCATGAGGCGTGAAGCCTGTTTGGTGGCTACAGTGAAACAGTAATCGCAGAGGGCCTGAAAGGTCATGTTTCATGCTCTTTAGAAGGCATTCTGGGATATTGTGTGGGCCCATTGATGCAGTGTACTTGTTCTTAGAGAAAGCATTAAGGACCTGTACTCTCATGATATTAGGGGTACTTATATTTGATGTTACTTCCTGAGGGAAGGTTGAGGGGGAGACAGGGGTAAAGTTGGGACTCAATTTATCAACCAGGAGGGTTGCTCTATCTTCTGCCTCATTATAGGTGATTCCATTTACAATGGGATCTGCACACAATTGTGTCTTGCCTTTCAGGTTGTAGACATACCTAAATATGCTTTGTAATTGTCCTTGGCCTGTGAGCCCAAACCTACCTCAAATCTGAATTTGATAGACTTCATTTGTCCTCTGATTTTTTAGTTTACTTTGATGAGAGTGCTTTTATCCTGCTGTGTGCTGCATGTCCTACATTTTGCCATGAGTTTCTTACTTCTGTTATACAGCCTATTAATTCTGTGATTCCACCAGTTTGGTTTGCTTTTCAGTTAGTTCTGTACTTAGCTTGGTGGGTACAGCTGCCTGTATGCAGCTATTAACAATGTTGTACATGTTTTTTGTGAACACAGCTGCATAGGCTGCAGTGTTCTCAATATGTAAGGGGACTTGAGATTTGGCCAGTTTATCACCTAATAGCTGGAGGTAAGCCTTAGAGTAGTTCCTGAATACTCCATGTCTAGCTTGGGGTCCATGTTTCATTTGTACTTCAAAGAAGACCAATCTGTGTTTGGACCTTACCAGGGAAGACTTTACAGTATGGGGTTGTGCATGACTCACCCATATTGCTGAGGACCAGATCCAGTATGGTTGCACCTCTGGTTGGCGTATTGTCTCACTGGTCCAGGGAGTTTGTGTTTACAAAAGCCAGGAATCTTTGTGCCTGTATGTTTGTTGCATATAGGATTCCCAGGTAAGAGTGGGACACTGGAAGTCACCCATGAATATGGTATTGGGTTGGATGGTTAGTGTTTCTAATACATTTACATACATGGTATGGGTATCCTGTGTCATAGACAGGGGCCTAGAACTTGCATGGAAGTAGTATTGGATTTTGCCTATTATGAATTGAACCTTGAGCAGCTCAAGTGCATTGTCTTGTTTGACCAGCCTTGAAGTATCTTTAGTTTTGATGTGCATAGAGACACCTTCACCTTTAGTCCCTGCCTGTGACTTAGCTGATCTGAATGTGTGGAAGGCATAATAACCTTACACTGTTGGTGTGTTCTTTACAGCTTTAAGTCATGTGTTAGTAATTGCACAGATGTCTTCCGAGAGCTCAAGTAAATATCTCTAAGTATAGTCTAGGGAGGTATGTCACAGGGCATGTACTCCCACATGGACGATGACTTAGTCATATCATGTGAAGTTACTAGGCTAATGGCCCTAGGGCTCTTACAAGCCTAGCCAAGTTCTACTCTTATTTCCATGATCAACACCAATTGCTCCAGTCCAAAAGGGACACAGGTGGAACCCCCAGTGTAAATTTATGGTTACAGTTCCAATTGTCCACACTGCATTTGAAGAAGGCCAATGAGGTGCTCTGTTTGACATGATGTGGAAGTCCATTCCAAAGGTGTGGTAACCTCTGGGAGACAAATATAACCCTCCATCATGATCTATTACTGTCATATAGCAGGTTAAGGTCTTTAGAATGAGTAACTTGTATACCATTTGACTTATGGATATGCAGCATTTCAAATAAATCATGGTCAAAGACTGCCTTATATGCAAGGCATAGATAACCTATGAGTATGAAACAGAATAAAGTGACAGTGATCTCAGATGATCCACATAGGACAGATGCTGAAACTTTTGAGGAACTTTGTGATCTCTCAAATTGCTGCAGGTGCTTGGAAAGGTGCTTACCAAAAGGGCCGTTGTATTCCATTATTGGTCTGATGAGGGAAGAATACAGAGAGGTTATAACTTCTTTCATTTTCTGGATGCAATGGCCTTACTTATGAGATGAGCAATATAGAATGACCTGCTTACCACTGTGGAGACATGCTGATCAAATGTAAGGTTACTGTCAACCTGTGTGTCCAGGTCTCTCACCAGTGAGTGCATACTTAGTGTTTTGTTATTGATGGTAGTTAGCAGGAACATCACACATACTGAGAAGGACGATAATACATTTTTTGCACTGAGATTAAGGCCATAACTTTGGCATCAATCATTTGTGTGTGTAAGACCCTCCTGTAGGATGTTCACATCATTTGGAGATTCCATGACTGCTCCCAGTTTGCAGTCATCAGCATACTTTGTCAGCCACAGACCTTTAGTTGTAGCTTGTACTTTGGAGAACTAGGCTGCAAACAGTAGAGGTGCTAGGGATGATCCCTGGAGAACACCACTGGTTACAGGTCTGCTGTTGGAGGTGGATTCCTCTATTTTGACAATATGGGTTCTATCAGTCATCCAGTTAGTAACCCTTCTAATGATATAAGGTTTGATACCTAGCTGGATGAGTTTGTCAATGATGCCTGAGTGGGGGATAGTGTTAAATGCCTTGGCTAAGTCTATGTTGGCTGTATGCACAGATTTCCCCTCGTCCAGAGCCTTGATGACTGTCTTGAAGAAGCCCCCAATGTTTTCACAGGCATTATCTCCCTTTAACAAATCCAAACTGAAAAGGGTCAAGTGTTCAGAGCTTACCTATATCTTTGTTGATTAGGTCCATGATGATTCACTCCATGGCCTTGCAGATAAGACTAGTCAGGCTAATAGGTCTATAGTTCCTGGAGTCAGTGGAAGCATCACCATTGTGCAGGTGAATAATGGTGGCCATTTTCTATTCATCTGGGATGAAGTCTGTGCTTAGACTATGATTGAAAGGAGTAGCCAATGCTGTTGCTAATTCTTGTTGGAGTCCATGTAGGACATAGGCTGGGATGTTATCAGGTCCCATAGATGCTGTGTTTTTGGCCTTAGAGCCATAGCCTGGGATGTTATCAGGTCCCATAAATGCTGTGTTTTTGGCCTTATTGAGGGTGATTCCGACTTTCACTTTAGAGATACAAAGTCGTGGACAGGTGATAGGGATGTCATGGAGTATGTGTGGCAGGTACAGGGGACTGAAGTTTTCACACAACCTGTCAGCTAACAGGTTAGCTATGTCCACAGGCTCAGTATATGTGGTATCATTAACTACTAGTTCTGCACAAATCTGGGCCTGTCCTTTTAGGTAATGGATGCAACTAAAGAATGCCTTATATTTGTCCTTAGTTGTGGAATCTAATTTGGATTCATACTTTGCTTTTGAGGACCTCACAAGAAGTCTTACTGGCTTCTTTAAGCAGAGGAGGGAGTCTTCCCAGTTTAGGGCTCCCTCCCTCTTACTCTTAGACAGAAATTTCTTCCTCTTATTATAAAGCCTGTTTAATGGCAGTTTTCCATCAGGCAGGCTTGCTCTTACCTGGGGAGCTTGTTTTGGTCCTATCAGGTATGGTTGAGTCAATGCAGTTAAACAGCTGTTTGGATAAAGCATTGGTGTAGAACTCGGTATAGCTGACAGTTCCATCTGAGGGGAGAGGTGCAGTACAGCTATTTATACCCTCCCATAAAAGGTAATAATGTGCTTTGGAAAAGTGTTTTAGTTTATTTGCTGTTTGGGGGGGGTCTGTGTGATAGGTATTTTGAATGAGACTGATTTGTGGTCAGCTATCACTAGGGAAGATCTCACAGTGGTGTTGCAGGAGTAGCCCCCCCCCATATTGGTAAGCACCAGACCCAGGATGTTGGCACCCCTTAAGTGGGTGTCAACCAGCAGATTCAGTGCCTTGGAGTTAACGAAGTCGAGGAACCTTTGGGAAAGTGAGTTACAGCACAACTAATTTACCCTGTCAATGGATAGTTAATTGAAGTTGCCCAAAGCCAGGGTGTTTGGATGTATCTTGATAGACTCAATAGATCTAAATAGGCAGAGTGGGTCTCCTGACTCATAAACAGGGTCCTGTAGCTGGCAATGACTGGAATAGGTGTCCTGCCAACAGTTATTTGCATCTGAAGTATCTCCAGGGAATCCTACTGTTTAACCAATCTGGAGGTATATTTATCTGTAATGAATATCGATACACTGCCTCCTTTTGTTTTCACACCTTCATTTTGTGGTCTGAACATGTGGAAGGAGGTGTAGCCAGATATGATTGGGGTGCTGTCTACAGCTGTGAACCAGGTCCCAGTGACTGCACAAGTGTGTAAGTCTTCCAAACTGAGGACTGCTTCCAGTCAGTGCAGTTTCGTGTTAAGACACCTAGCGTTTAGCAGCATAACCTTGATGTTTTTTTTATGTGGGGCTTTCACATCTAGACTTTTGTCCTTGAAACACTGCCTAAAAAGGGCACTATGGGGTGGTAAGAGCCTTGGCCAATAGCGAAAATCGCAGGGGTAACAGATGAAGACCATCTCTGGCAAAGCATCAAGGTCTGTCTATCATGTCATCTCAGGCTGACAAATACTGTATCCCCTTAGAATGACACCAGAAATTAAGGTAATTATTGAGGTTAATCATTTTCTGCTTGTACTGAAGGATCATCCTAGGCGAAAGTAAAATGCAGCTAATGGCTGGGGACATACCTGCCTGAGACACATAGCCCATGAGTTCAGTCATGTCTCTCTTTATATAGTCCAGAGAGGTACATCCCAAGTCATTCACACCAACATGGAATATGACAGAGTCACAACAGTACCTGTGTTTCGGATACATGAGTGCATGTGTGATATGGCAGATCCTGACACCTGAAAGAAAGCTGACCATGATCTTCTCCTATTCCAGTCTGTTGAGAGGGACATCTGTTTGTCTCACAATGGAATCGCCTATGACAAATATATTTCTTTCAGTGTTTTGCCTTAAGGGCTTGACAGGTGAGACAATGGTGTGAGAACTATTATGTGTGCTGTGTTCTCCAGCGAACATATTATGTGTAGCATGCTTATGTTTCTGTTTGGGAGGTCTCTGGTGTTTATGTATGTTTCTGGTGAGGGCCTCCACATATGTAGGTAGGTATGTGTGATGTGGGTTTGGGTAGAGTGAGAGGTAAGGTGTGCAGGGTGACAACCTGTTCATTGTCATATGCACTGACTGGTGTGCAAGACAGCATGTATTCAAGGTTGCTAATATAGTTGCATCTCTGACATGTTGAGTTTATGTTACTTGTGCTCCAATGACATGAGTGCATGCATAATGTGGCAGATTCTAGGCCCTGATAAGCAACTCACTGTGACTTTCTCCTTACTCAGCTTGGTGAGACAGACATCAGTGTGTCTCACAATGGAATCTGCAATAACTAGAATGTTGGATTGTGTGTTGGCTTGTCTTATGGGTTTATAGATTGAGCCTCCATGAGATGTAGTGTTCCTCTATGTGTCGATATGTGTGTCGTTTTTACAGAGGGCACTTGGAGCTACTGAGGGTATTTGTTATCTGCACTTTATCTATGAGGTCTTTGTGATTTATGAAGGTTACATTTCAGTGCCTCAGTATATGTCTGCTTTGAACTGTGTGTGATGGGTGCAGAGTGTGTACAACTGACTACCTTATTGAGATTAGGAGTACAGTCATGTGAGAGCTTTGCATACAGTGATATTGCATAAATACATCTCTCACATATCATATCAGTTTGTTTAAGAATGAACTGGTCGCCAGTAAACATGAGATGATTTCTACATTGCTTCAGGATGCCCATAACCACCAAAGTATGATTTCTACATTGCTTCAGGATGCCCATAACCACCAAAGTGGTAATGGTCACAGTGGGAAAGATAATAACCATGGCAACAGACCATTTTTTATTGATTAAACAGTTGTATTGAGAATATCAGTCACTGTCACGAGTATCTGTTTTGCATCTATGGGGACAGTGCTTGTCACTGCAGGCTAGTTGTCCTGTATGCAACTCGGTATTGGAGTAAGTTCCACCATACTTTTCCAGGAGAAATGTCACTAAAGATGTCTGAGTCGGTACAGAGCAATGACAAACACTGGAGGGGAAAATGATACGTACACCCTGAAAATGTAAGGATGGAGTATTTAGGCAGTTATTCTGAAGTTAGACACAAATCAAGCAGTGCTTACTGAAAACAAAGAATTACCTTATGATGAATGCTGAAACAAGGGGGGTCGCATGAATGGTTACTGCCTGGCTACTGCTGGTCTAACCATGGCTGCACTCTGTTGGGATACAATGCTCCTTGTCTTTTCCTCTCACCAGAAGCAAAACGTTAGCACAACACCCACAATAAGAAGCAGGCCACAGCATGATTGTTGATCCAGACACTTGTCCCAGATGATGCAAGGGCCTGTAGGCATGTTGTAGCCTTTTCCAGGTAGATGGCTTGGATGGCAAACAGACCACTTGGTTCTGTTTTGCATGTATTATTCCTTGAGTTCAGAGATTTCTAGGCTTTGACTAGGGTATTGACCTGATGGTAATTAGGAGCATAGCTGTTGCATCACAATATAATGTTAAATGGCAGGTGACATAGATGTCCCAGGTTGATCTATCAAGCTCTACAGCAGCACTGATCCATGTTAGGTAACAGTTTCACAGCAATTCATGCAGCCTGCCGTTCAACGGTGTAATGGAGGTCATCAGTTTGACATGGATATGAGGCCTACTGCAGAAGAGTGTCCACCTTTGGGAGATGTTCCTCTCCCTCCAGCATGTCCTACAGTGGATATAAAAAGTTTACACACCCTTGTTAAAATGCCAGTTTTTGTGATATAAAAAAATGACACCACAATAAATAATTTCCAAACTTTTCCCATCTTTAATGTGACCTTTAACCTGTACAATTCAACTGAAAAACAGACAAGTCTGATAGGGGAAAAATATAAAAAAAAATGTACAATAAGCTGGTTGCATAAGTGTGCACACCCTTAAACTAATACTTTGATGAAGTACCTTTCGATTTAATTACAGCATTCAGTCTTCTTTGGTACACACCTGCCATCAATTAAAGAAACACTGATTAACCCCAAATAAAGTTCAGCTGTCCTAGTAGCATTTTCCTGACATTTACTCAGTGGTCTACTACAGCAAAACCATGGTTCACAGAGAGCTTACAAAGCATCAGAGGGATCTCATTATTGAAAGGTATCAGTCAGGAGAAGGGTACAAAAAAATTTCCACAGCATTGGATATACCATGGAACTCAGTGAAGACAGTCATCAAAAAGTGGAGAAAATATGGGACAACAGTGACATTGCAAAGAACTGGATGCCCCTCCAAAATTGATGAAATGAAAAGATGAAAACTGCTCAGGGAGGCTGCCAAGAGACCTACAGCAACACTGAAGGAGCTACAGGAGTTTCTGGCAAGTACTGGTTATGTACTATATGTGACAACAACCTCCCGAATTCTCCATATGTCTGGGCTATGGGGTAGGGTTGCAAGACAGAAGCCTTTTCTTACACAGAAGAACATCCAGGCCTGGCTAAATTTTGCAAAACAATACATCAAGTTTCCCAAAAGCATGTGGGAAAAGGTGTTATGGTCTGATGAGACCAAGGTTGAACTTTTTGGCCACAATTCTAAAAGTTACATTTGGCGCAAAAACAACACCGCATCACCAAAAGAACACCATCCCCATGGTGAAGCATGGTGGTGGCAGTATCATGCTTTGGGGTTGCTTTTCTTCAGCTGGAACTGAGGTTTTTGTTAAGGTGGAGGGAATTATGACCAGTTCCAAATACCAGTCACTTTTGGTCCAAAACCTTCAGGTATCTGCTAGAAAGCTGAACATGAAGAGGAATTCCACCTTTCAACACAACAATGACCTCAAGCATACACCCAAATCAACAAAAGAATAGCTTCAACAGAAGGAAATTAAAGTTTTGGAATGTCCCAGTCAGAATCCAGACCTAAATCCAATAGAAAATCTGTGGGGTGACCTAAAGAAGGTTGTGCACAAGAGATGCCCTTGCAATCTGAAAGATTTGGAGCGCTTTTGCAAGGAAGAGTGGGCAAATATTGCCAAGTCAAGATGTGCCATGCTGACAGACTCCTACCCAAGAAGACTGAATGCTGTAATTAAATCAAAAGATGCTTCAACAAAGTATTAGTTTAAGGGTATGCACACACAACAAACTATTATTTTAAGGGTGTGCACACTTATGCAACCAGCTTATTGTACCTTTTTCATTTTTTATATTTTCTCACCTAACAGATTTGTTTTTCAATTGAATTGTTGAGCATTTTCTAACTGAGTTAAGACTATGTAATTGGTCCCCAATAAAATATCTCCCACTTAACAAGGCAGTAGATTACTTTAATTCCACTTTCTTGTCTATCCTGGATCAACATGCCCCAAGTCGTACTATTAGAACCAAAGCTAAAGCAGCACCCTGGCTGACCAACAGTACTAGGCAAAAAATAATTCTCAGAAACAAATCTTGGGCAAAATGGCATACCACAAAAAACCTATCAGACCACCAATACTTCAAAGAGCTTAGGAATAGTACAAAAAAGCCATACTGACAGACAAAAAGAACTACTACCTTCAATTACAACAAACCTCCAAAAATGAACCTAAAAAATTCTGGGCCAGTATAAATAATCTCTTATCCCCAAGCCAGTCTATCATACCCAACCCTCAGGACTCTAAACCAGGCAATCCCACACAAATTGCCAATGACTTCAATTCTTTCTTCACTAATACCATCCAAACTCTTGCTAGTCACCTATCTCCTGACACCTCTAAACTACTCTTACCTACCACAAATACTCCTCCTACTCTTCACTTACAACCTATATCTACGTCCTTTGTCTCATCTCTGCTCCAAAAACTTAAACCTACCACCCCCTCTGCAGACAAACTTCCTGCTGAATTCTTGCAAATTGGAGCCAAAGCCAGTGCTTACCCTATTTCTATTCCTATAAATAGATCTATTAATGAAGGAATCTTCCCTTCTATCTGGAAGATATCTCACATTATCCCACTACACAAAGGGGGAAATGTAATGACCTTTCAAACTATCGCCCAATAGCACTACTATCACCTAAGCCAAAATTATGGAGAAATGTATCTACAAACAACTTCTTAACCACCTTCTCCAAAACAGTCTACTTGCTAACAGCCAGCATGGATTCAGACCTTCCCACAGTACTACCACTGCCTTACTCTCCTTTGCCAACACCATCAACCACAACCGCAACAACAATTACCTATCATCTTCAGTCTTCATTGACTTATCTAAAGCCTTCGACATGGTTAATCATAAACTCCTCCTACACATACTAAAATCTCTCTCACTTGACACCCCTTCCTTAACTTGGTTCACATCTTATCTTGACAACCGTCAGCAGGCAGTACTCTGGAAGAATTCACTATCTAATCTCCTACCTATCTCTTTAGGCGTACCTCAAGGGTCTATCCTAGGCCCCCTCTTATTTTCAGTCTTTATTAATGACCTCCAATCAGCTATCCCTAACACCACTTGCATACACTATGCAGATGATTCTACTATAATCAGCACTTCCACCTCTCAAAATGAACTTCAGTCTCTTACCCAAAAAGCCTTTTCTTCTGTTGAAAAATGGTTCTCTGATCATTGCCTTCTCCTCAACCCCAAGAAAACCAAACTGTTACTGTTCCCACCTACCCGTAAATGTACACCACTTTGTTTCTCTCTCACATCCATTGATAGCACTCTCATTTCTCCTGACTCAACAACAAAATTACTAGGAATAACTGTTGACAACAATCTAAGCTTTGACTCACACATCAACAACACTATAAAAGTAGTTAACAAAAAAATTGGTTCCCTCTACAGAATCAAACCCTTCCTTACACATGAAACAAGAACCATCTTAGCTAGATCTCACCTCATCTCTACTCTTCTATATGCCTCCCCCATCTATACTAATCTCTCCAAAAGCAACCTGAAGAAACTTGCTACATCCTACTATAATATTGTTAGATTCGCTACAGGATCCCAGTTTCGAACTCACCACTGCCTGAACCTAAGACAACTAGGTTGGCTTGAATTTACCAACAAATTAGTACTTCAACAGCTCTTAATAGCTCACAAAATTCTACACCAGCCAACTAAAATACCAATACTCTCTAACCTTGTTACACCTTACAAGAACATGAAACAGCTACACTCCTCAAACAAACTACTGATTTATACTCCCAAACCTAATAACTCAGCAGGGGACTGCCTCTTTTCCAACGCTGTTGGAAAAATGTGGAACAAACTACCCTCTGATATCACATCTTTGTCTACACTCTCACTTTTTAAAAGACAACTAACTATGCATCTCAATAGTCAATGGCTTTGCCCCTGTACCAACCCAGATTAACTTTCCCTCTTACTCTGTCTCTTTTTCTTACCCTACACCCTCATAACTTTCCTTTTCTTAATATCTATGTAGTGAAATGTTATCTCATATACACAGTACTACCATGGTAAAATAAAAAAAAATAAAAAAATAAATATATATATATTTTTTTTTTATTATTATTTCTTTGTACAAAGACATTAGGACTTTTTTCTCCTTGTTTGCTACTATCATAGTTGTACATTGCATATATTGTCTAACTTTGTTTTTTAAATTCTAATCTTGTATGGTCTATTCTGTATAAACAATGTAATATTCCATTGGAGCTTTTCTCCCTGGGCCTCTACTGAAAATGGACATATATCCAGTTAGACTAGCCCGGTCAACAAATGTAAAATAAATAAAATAATAAATAAATAAGTCACATTAAAGGTGGGAAAAGTTTTGAAATTATTTATTCTGGTCTCATTTTTTTTATATCACAAAAATCTGGCATTTTAACAGAGGTGTATAAACTTTTCATATACACTGTATGTATGTCATACTGTACATTTAGGTTCCCAGAACACCAAACTGTAGTCCCACATTATTTCACACAACATCCATTTGCTGTCTGGTTGTTTGACATGCAATGCAGCCTTGCAAGGCCAAAGTACTTACTGCAAAGTTGAACAAGTTTTCTGCGCATGCACAGACATCCACATCTTCACTGCAAAGTGTGCCTACAGAAACAGTGTTTGAGGCTGTGAACCCCAAGGGTGTAGCAGCATGACCTTACTTTGTTGGAGTTGTACATTGTCACATTTATAAGTCTGCTATTGTGACCCTGCCTTAATAACAGGATTATGGCTCAGGAAAGTGCTATATGGCTGGCAAAGCAGCGTGCTCAATACACCATGTTATCCCACACTGTCAGGGACTGTTTTACCTTAGAATGACAACATAAAGGTAATACCATCTGACATTTAAACATCTGTCAGGCCACTGCCTAGCCATGACCTGTTGTGATGCATACACAAGCAATAATGTATTGCTAATGGCATTAGCAGTGCCTGTTGAAGAGATGTGGACAGTGTCCCCAACTCTCTTCTCCTAGTCAACACAAACACAATGGGTGAGAGATGCAACTCTATTAAGAACCTTGAATCCATGCTGTCTCACACACCAGTCAGTACATGTGACAATGAGCGCGTTGTCAGCATGTATATCTCACCTCCTACTCCAATCAAACCCACATCACACATACCTACATATGCGGAGGTCATTACCAGAAACATACCTAAACACCACAGACTTCCAAAATACAAACACAACCACAGTACACAAAATACATCATCTGCAGAACACATTGCACATAACAGAGCATGCACCAATGTCTCACCTGTCAAGCCCTTAAGGCAAAACACAAAATCAAACATATTATCTTAGGTGATTCCATCATGAGACATGCTGATGTCCCTCTCACCAGACTGGATAAGGAAAAGGTCAAGGTTAGCTGTCTGTCAGGTAGCAGGATATGCCATATCACATATGCAGTCATGGCTATCAACAATGGGTAGTGTCATGGTTCCGTTATAGTCCATGTTGGTGTGAATGACTTGAGACATACCTACCTGGAATATATGGAGAGAGACATGACTGAGCTCTTGGATTATGTGTCTCAGGCAGGTATGTCCCTAGCCTTAAGCAGCATTTTACCTTCACCTAGGATGATGTATCAACACAAACAGAAAATTATTGACCTTCATAATCAGCTTAGTTTCTGGTTTCTATGTGTATATGTCAGCCTGGGATAACATGATCAACAGACCTCGATGCTTGGCCAAAGATGGTCTTCATCTGTCACCCCTGGGAATTTGGCTACTGGCCAAGGCTCTTGCCACCCCCATAGTGCCCTTTTCAGGCAGTGTCTCAAGGATGAAATTCCCAATGTAAAAAACCCATCTAAAATCAAATTCAAGGTTATGCAGCTAAATGCTAGGACTCTCAACATGAAACTGCACTCACTGGAAGCTGTCCTCACTTTGAAAGATGCAGATATTTGTGCAGTCACAGAGACCTGGTTCAAGGCTGTGAAGAGCACCCCAGCCATACCAGGTTATACCTCCTTCCACAAATTCAGACCTCAAACTGAGGGAGTGAAAAATAAGGAGGTGGTGTATCACTTTTCATTAA
Organism: Protopterus annectens; assembly: GCF_019279795.1. Lineage (NCBI taxonomy): Eukaryota > Metazoa > Chordata > Ceratodontiformes > Protopteridae > Protopterus > Protopterus annectens. The sequence goes on along the minus strand of NC_056731.1, from coordinate 1,686,367,470 downwards.
AGATAAATACACATCCAGACTAGTTAAACATTATGACTCCCTGGAGACACTTCAGATGCAATTAACTGTTTGTAGGGCAAATAGTCATGTAATTGACAGCTACAGGATCCCCTCCATGAATCAGGACACCATTCTGCTTATTTGTATGTACTTGATTCTATCAAGATACATCCAAAAACCATGGTTTGGGGCAATCTTAACTACACATCCATTGACTGGGTAGATTACTCATGCTCAAACTCACTTGCCCAAATGTTCCTCGACTTCATTAACTGCAATGCCCTTGATCAGCTGGTTAACACCCCCACAAGAGGAGCCAACATGCTGGATCTGGAACTTACCAATATGGGGGACCACTGCAGCACCCCCCCCCCCCCACTGTGAGGTCCTCTCTGGTAAGATCTGACCACATATAGGTCTCATTCAAAGTAACTGTTACACCTGCCCCCCCCCCCCCCCCCCCAGTAGCAACTAAACTAAAACACTTCTCCAAAGCAGATTATAACCTGTTACAGCATTGTATAAATATCTTCACTGCACCTCCTCCCCTCAGATGGAACTGGCAACTATGCTGAGCTCTACATCAACACTTTATACAAACACCTGTATAAATGCATTGACTCTGCCGTACTTGATAGGACCAAAACAAGCTCCTCAAAGAAGAGCAAACCTGCCCGGTGGACAACTACCATTAACAGGATTTACAATAACAGGAAGAAATTGCTATCTAAGACTAAGAGGGAGGGAACCATCCTAAACTGGAAACACTCCCTCCTCAGCTTAAACAAGCCACTAAGAAGTCTTGTGAAGTTTAACAAAGCAAACTATGAGTGCAAATTAGCTTCCTCAACAAAGGACAACCAGAAAGGCATTCTGTAGTTACATCTGTAACCTGAAAGGAAAGGCCCGGATTTGTGCCAAACTGGTAGTGAATGATACCCCATATACTGAGCCTGTGGACATAGCTAACCTGTTGGCCAATAGGTTCTATGAAAATTTCACTGCCCTGTGCCCGCCACACGTACCCCAGGACATCCCTACCACCTGTCTCCTCCATTGTATCTCTAATGAGCAAGCCATAAATGCCCTCTCTAAGGCCAAAAGTACAGCATCTATGGGATACAATAACATCCAAGGCTGCATCCTACATGGGCTCTAACATGAATTAGCCACACCACTGGGTACTCTTTTCAATCATACTTTAAGCACCGCCTTTGTACCAGCTGAATGGAAAACAGTCACTGTAATTCCCTTGCACAAAGGTGGTGCATCCACTGGCCAGAGGAACTATCTGCAAGGCCATGAAACAAATCATCATGGACCTTATCAACAAAGACATAGGTAATCTCCAAACACTTGACCCTACTCAGTTTGGATTTGTCAAAGGGAGATAATGCATGATAAACCTTGTGGACTTCTTCAAGACAGTCACAAAGACCCTGGATGAGGGGAACTGTGCATACAGCCTATCTGGACTTAGCCAGGGCATTTGGCACTATCGCCCATTCAGGCCTCACTGACAAACTCATCCATCTAGGTATCATCCCTTATATTGCTAGATGGCTCACTAACTGGCTCACTGATAGAACTCATATAGTCAAAATAGGGGATACACATCCAACAGCAGACCTGTAACAAGCAGTGTTCCACAAGGTTCAGTCCTGGGACCTGTACTTTTTGGAATCTATTCCTCCAAACTACAAAGAAAAACTACAGGTCTGTAGCTGACAAAATTTGCTGATGACTGCAAACTGGGAGTGGTCATAAAATCTCCAAATGATGTCAACATCCTACAAGAGGGTCTTACACAAACAAATGATTGGTGCCAAAGTCATGGCCTTATACCCAATTCAATAAAATGCATTATTATTCCTTTTGGTAAAAGTAATGTTCATGCTAACTACCACATCAATAGCAAAACCTTAAGTATTCACTCAGTAGTGAGAAACCTTGGTACAAAGGTTGACAGCTACCTTACTTTTGACCACCATGTCTCCACAGTGGTAAGAAGGACATTCTTTCTTGCTCATGCTATAGGTAAGGGCATTGTTTCCAGAAAAACTAGAAGTTCTAACCTCCCTGCACTCTTCCCTCATAATTGCGTACAATGCCCCTTTTGATATGTACCTTTCCAAGTATCTGCAGCAATTGGAGAAACCATGAAGATTCCTCCCAAGGAAAATTCAAGGTCTTCAGCATCTGTCCTATGGGGATCACCTGAAATTACTGTCACTTTATTCTGTTTCATAAAGATGACTCAGAGGTGATCTCTGTCTTGCATAAGAGGTAATCTGTGACCCTGCTTTATTAGAAATGCTGCATATCTGCAATTCAAATGGTGCACAGGTTACTCACTAGAAAGACCTTAACCTGGTATGTGACATTAATAACACCTGCTTGTGGGACAGATTTGTCTCCCAGAAGTTGGCACACCTTTGGAATAGACTCCCACTTCATGTCAAACAGAACACCACATTGGCCCGCTTCAAACGCAATCTGAATGATTGGATGGGTGACCGTAAATTCATCCCAGGGATTCCACCTGTGTCCCTCTTGTACAAGGGCAAGCGGTGCTGATCATAGAAATAAGGGTAAGAACTTGGCTCAGATTGTAAGGGCCCTAGGGCAATTGGCCTAGTAACTTCCTATTATCCTATGATCCCATAGGCTGATGTAAAATGCTCTGACTAACATCCACACTTTGCTGACTGCAGTGACAATAGTACTACTATCTATCTATGTTTAGAGAACACTGCATGGTGCAGAAACACACACACACACACAGACACACACACACACAGACACACACACACATACACACACACACACACACACACACACACACACACACACACACACACACACACACACACACACACACACACACACACCAAGTTGCCTGCAGTAAGAATAGAGCCCCTAGCTATCTAAGTTTAGAGAATAGAGAACACACATCATATCAGACACACCACTACTCAAGTCTGACATTAATGTGGCTTTATGTAATATTATGGTAGATGACAACAGCAGACCTTGTGGAGGACAAGGGTTTGGAGGCCTGCATCACCTGCGAAGCCCAAAACCATGCCAGTTTGGGATTCACACTTGTTCTGTAGGGAGATGCATACACACACATGATGTGGGTGGGAAGGAGATTAGAAGACCTACTTATCTAGTTTTACAGACTACATAACACCATACTTAACACATGTACCATGACTCACATTTGACAATAGCATAGATTTAGGTAATCTTATGGTTGATGGCATAAAAAGGCCTTGTGGAGGGCAACAGTTTGGATGCCTGCATCAACTGCAAGGGCATTGGTTTGCAAGTCAGTGTGGGATTCACACTTCCTCTTTGAGAATATATATACACACACATATGCACAGCAAGTGGGCTGGAGTGAGATTAGAACCCCTAACTGTTTAGTTTTACACACTACAGATCACAGTACTTAATGCACATTCCAGAGCTCATGTCTGCTTTGTAAATAACTGCAGGTAAACTAATCTTAGAGGACATAAACAAGCCCTATGTTGAACAGCTTCAGAGGCCTGCAGAGTCACATTTCTTCTTACTGTCATCTCCAGCTAGTAGCCTAGCAGTAAGGAAAATGCTTTATAGCCTAGCAATATAACAACACTACCCATTTTGGGCATAGGTGTCTGTTTGCATTTGGATGGGCAAGCCTGTGGCGAAACTCAATTAGCCCTGCCATTGAGTGAGCACACAACATAATACATTACACAACTTGTTCAGTTGCTGATGTATGTGTGGTGAAATCCAGCAGATACAGGGGGCTGTAGTGAATGTGGGTGTTGTTGCTGCTGTAGATACAAACATATGGCTTCACAATATTTGTACCTATTCAGATACTCTGCCATAGATTTTGAAGGTTTCCACATGCTGTCTTAGGGAGACATGGTATGACTCACCACTGTCCAGATGTTTGCAGCAAGTACGTAGGTTTGACGGGTATTGATGAATGTTTCACATTAAATTGTGGTTTGCTGTCAAATGTGGTATCATTTACACATGATTTGAGAGATGACTGCCAGAAATCTGAACTTTGGATGTCCCGATAGTCCTCCACTTGCAACACATGTTATTCTATGCACTTCCACATATTTGTAAGTGTATTATCTAATGTTGAGTCTGTACTTTTGGTCCTTTGTCCAACATCATATGTGTCATAGTGCAGCTTTAATCTCCATGATCTGAGTATGTAGGGCAATACAGACATACAGCCACAAATATATACATGTGAATATATGTATATAAAGGTGATATATATATATATATATATATATATATATATATATATAGATAGATGTGTGTGTCTGTATATATATATATATATATATTATATATATATATATATATATATATATATAGAGAGAGAGAGAGAGAGAGATGTATATGTGTATAGATGTGTGTAAATATATATATATATATATATATATATATATATATATATATGTGTGTGTGTGTGTGTGTGTGTGTGTGTGTGTGTGTGTGTGTGTGTGTGTGTGTAGATAGATACATACACACATAATTTTTTAAAATAAATTGCATGAGGAGCAATGGATTTGCCCTCTGTTTAACAAAGTGTACGAGCATGCGCAGTGGCATTTTTGGATTGTTTGTGTGGTGCTAAGCAGTGCATAAATGGGATGCTTATTTTTGCATCAGAGACTTTCTGTTGCATAAACTGAATCCAGCCCACACCTAGCTGTACTCCAGGCCGGGATTATGTGTGCTAGATATTGTGACCTTTGAACCTGTTTCTGCACTGCTGTGCTTCAGGCAAATTGGCTAAGACTTTTTAAATAGGTCTAAGACATGCGGCACAGAGCACAAATGTGTAATTAATATGTGAAAGAGGATAATACTAGTACAGCACACACAGCGTCACAGTCTGTAAATCACTACTTATTACTGCAAATGAGGAAATCTCAGGATTAGAACCCTGAACACCGTCACACAAATCTAACTGACTTAGTCCTTTGAGCCACAGAAACTATTTGACAGAAGGAGGATCATTCATCACACAATCACCTGCATAAATATCTACATTGCTATTCCTCAGTTACCTAACACATACAATGTAAGTTCAAATTGTACATTACTGTCCTAATACTGTGTGGCATACTAACTGTGTGAAATGCTTGTATAGCATTGGTGAGTTACTGTTATGGCACTTACAAGGAGACACTGCTGTTTTGAGGGGGCGGGGTACAAATGTCCATGTTCTGCTAGGATACATATTAGTCTGACTATCATTTATGTAGCTGGAGTTACCTCACCTAATTCAATACTATCAGCTTACAACTGCCCATAAAGCCCTTCACCACCCAGAAAAGATACCAATGCTCTCCACCCTGATAAAACCCTATAACAACCTAAAAACCCTATGCTCTTCCAATAAAATACTGATTCAAACCTCTCTATCAAAGAATACAGCAGGTGACTCTATATTTTCCAACTCAGTTGGTAAAATTTGGAATCAACTTCCTACAGACCTCTTAGCCCAAACTTCTATCACACTATTTAAAACTCAACTGAAACATTTTCTAACCAATCACTGGCTTTGCTCTTGCAATAACCCTAGCTGATCACATACCTCCTACCTTCTCCTGCACCCTTTGCACTGTCTCCCAACTCTATTTCTCCATTTTATTTTTCATCTCTACCTGAGAAATTGACTCTCTCAACTTCAAACTAAAATTTTCTAGTAACTCTATCTTTTGCTTTTAAACTACTTAATTATTTCTGTCTCACATTTTATATACCTGTACTGAAGAAATTTGATAAGTCTCTGTTTTCACCTTTTGAACTTACTGAAAAGATAGCCTAAATGCCTGTTTTAGTTGAGTCTTAAATTCCCTATGTAATTATGAATGCCTGTTTTAGTTGAATCTCAAATTACCTTTGTACTTTGACCTGTACTGTAGAAATTTGATAGTCTCTGTATTCACCTTTTTGAACTTACTGAAAGGAAAGCCTATATGCCTGTTTTACTTGTGTCTTAATTCCCTATGTAATTTTAAATCCCTGTTTTAGTTGCGTCTTAAATTACCTATGTACTTTGAATGTATTTTTTTTGTTATTATGCATTAGATAGTGGAGCTTTTCTCCTCGGGCCTCCACTGAAAATGGACATGTATCCAGTTGGACTAGCCCGGTTAACAAATGTAAAATAAAATAAATAAATAAATAAATAAATAAATTTATCCTCACTTTCTAACATCTCCCTTGAATAATGTACCAGTAATCTACTGCAGTAGGATTGCATGAATATTCTATGTATGAGGCCTACTGATTACAATTGGTGACATGATAGTAGAACGGGTGTCTGTAGTCCCATGTGAATGTAATTTTTGTCCAAATAGCCCACTATATTTACCTGCATAATGTACCTGGTCCATAGCTACAATGACATATCATAATAATTCACTAGATTACTGTGTAGTTTATGGACTTACCATGTTAATGCAGCAGTTACCACAACTGTAGTTCTGGGCTAACTCTCTCTGATGCAAGCTGTACACAACCAGTACATGAATAGGTACAAGATATGTCTGACATCAATTTTAATATATGTATGTGAGTAGGAGTACAGTGTTAGTCCCTAAGTCTCTTGGTTGTCAGTGAATGTGCTATGCAGTGTCTCTTAGCCAAAGCCAGGGCATACTGAGCATGCCTACGTCTGCCTACAAGGACATCAGAAGGGAGTTCCTCCTCCGAGTCCTCCTGTAACTGTGGCTGTGGTGACCTAGGCACTGGTGGGGGGCTGTGTATCCCTTCCCTTTGCTGATCCTGCTGCAGCTGTTTCCACAGGATCAGATTGTGTAGCATAGCACATACTGTGAATATCTGTGCACATGTGGCTGGAGTATACTGCAGGGTTCTACCAGATATATCAAGGTACCAGAACCATGACTTCAGAAGCACAAACATGTGCTCTGTGATGTTCTTAGTTTTTGTGTCTGCCTCATTATGGCTTTCTTCCGGAGGGGGTGCATTTCTGATGTGTGTCATCATCCATGGTTCCTGGGTGTAGCCAGCATCCCCCAGTAAATGGCCTGTGGGATGTCTCCAATAGCAAACAACTGGTGCAGTTGTGATTTGTGCCAAATATGGAATTTGTGATAATTGCTAGGGTTGCCAACACACACATTCATGATAATCTCCTGGGCATTGCACACAACTTGACAGTTGATGGAGTGGTATCATAGATTCTACCATGCTCACCAGGTGGTGCCTTGATGTGTACGTGAGTCCAATCTATGGCACCCAGTATTTCAGGGTAGTGTGCTACATGGTAGAAGTGTTGCATATTCCTGGCCTTTACCTCAGGGGGAAGGGGAAAAGATATGTGCTCACTGGCATGTGGGAGCATAGCATCCAGGAACTGTTGGAGTACCTTGGATGCAGAGGCCCGTGACACCCCCATCATGTCCCCAGTTGGTTTTTGAAAGTACCTGTAGCTAGTAGCCTAAGGGCTACACATACGTTAGTCTCCACTGGGATAGGGTTCCCCCCTGTTAGCTCTGGCTCTGAGTTGAAGGTGGCAGAGCTCAGTGAGTTCTTGTAATATGTCCCTGTCCACCCTGTAGTGCTATACAACCTCTAGCTCATGTAGCTCCTGGTAGGTTACCCTGGGCCTGAACACTCTTCTCCTCAGCCTAGGCCTACTGTCAGCCGCACCAGTAGCATTGACTTCAGCATCTAGCACATACAGATGTAGAATAGCTGCAGCAGCCCCTAGCATTATCTCAGTGAAAATTCTCTTTACCAAGTCTCCACTCCAATGGTTCAGAGTACTGAGGGATATTCAAAATGTAGGGTGTATGCAAACTTTATACAGCTGTGGTGTAGGTCCACCATGTGGAATTGGCTAATTATGATGCAGTTCACCTGCTTAAGATATAATTGACAGGATTTAAAGGCCCTACTGTATTGAGCGATGTGGCACTATGTCCTTCATTGCGCAGCATAGCTTATACAAAAGTATATATTATGAATTTAATATATCCAGTTTTAATTCATAGCTGGGTACGTCATGACTGCCATGTGGGTGGTCTGGTCACATGAACACGCTAAGCTATGCCAAAACCATTTGTAGCAAGCAGTACACCATGCAAACATGCACACTGAGTACAAAAAAATCCTAACAGTAACATGACATACCACCCTGATGTCATCCCCATCCAGTGGGAATATAAACAGCATGTTGGAGCCTACACGATGAGGATATGCAGACATGGTTGCTCCCCTAATGATTCAACAAATCTGGGGCATTTACTCCTCATTTGCATATTTGTGCTGACAACCTGGAAAATACATGGTTCATACCCATGTAAGCTGGGTAACAGCACAAAAGTACCATTGTACCGACCTGATCCAAGGTCTTACAGTACATTTGTCTGAAGTACATTATAAGTGTTATTTTACATTATTATTTTTTTAATTTTTATGTTAAGCATGTTTTCACAATGCAGCACATAACACAAACGTGGACATTATTTAAAAAAAATATTAATTTCACATAATCTGTAAAGGTTTCAGACATCCACTATGTATGTATTGCATATTTATGTATGCAATCTTACCTTTTCAGGGGAATTATTCCATATTTGTGGATTTTACATCCCCTTCTTTCAGTGTAGACTCCAGTACATGTAAAATGTCCACATACACTACTGGCATGGGCATGGAGTCTACACAGATGTATTACATCTTGTTGGATTGCTGCACCTGGCTACTTTGCATGAAATTCAGCTACGTAAGCCAATATTTGCATTGCACTGAAGTTCCCCTATTTAACGCAACTAAACTGGTTTTACTGAATCTAAAACTGTTCTCAGCTGTGTACACATCAACAAGTGATACACACACAGGAAAACAATTCATGTTAGCTGTACTGAATTCTCCATTGGGTTTAAATGTTGCTCAAATGTCACTTAAAAAGTTAATAGAACAACAGTTTGGCAGCACAAAAGACTCATGGGGGTGGAGAACACTACACAACATCAATACTTTTATTTATCCTTTGCTGACTGGTTTAGTCCTAAGAGGCTATCAACCTCTTTTCAGGGGAGAACTGAGGTGGGCATTAATACTGGTAGGGGAAATTTGGCCAGGGTATTGGGGTACTTTCCCTACTCTTTTTGGTAAGTATCATGGGATGTTTTATATCCACCTGAGCTGCCACCATCTCTAGCAAATAGGAACTTGGTTTAACATCTCATCCAAAGGGTGACTCACTCAGGAGTGCAGCACCCCTTTCTACTGCAGTTTCATCAATCCATCAAGGTGGTGTTGGAATAGATCCCACAGCCTTCTGTACCAAAGTTGAGTGTGCAACCTGTTGTACCACTGATACTGAAGGCTCACTGTTTATATATTGCCCTAAACTCACTTAAAAAGTTAATAGAACAAGAGAGTTTTGCAGTGCAAAAACTTATGTGACAGGGGGAAACACTAGACACCAGGTTGTGACATATTACCCTAATTCACTTAAAAAGTCAGAGCATGAAAAAAGCTTTAACCTCTGTACTCCAGACATGCAAAGTCACTTGGCGATACTATAGATCTTTGGCCTCCAGTGATACCAGTAGAAACCAGTGACCCCCTTTCAGTATTACCTTCACTTAGTTTGAAAAGCAATAGAAGAATCAGGGAAACAGCTTTAGCCAACGACTCTAACCAAAGAGAGATTTTATGCTGATGTATTTTCTGAAGTATAACATACAACTCAACATCTGGCATTAATGACTGTACTTACTGTGTGATTTATCAGGAACAGAGCAGGGGTAAAATCATGGACAGTTGAAAATGATGGATACACAAAAGCAGCTTGTGAGCACAGCTTTAGTTCTCTGCACTACCACTAGACATCATGTATAGTCTAGAAGCAAGAAGAAAAAAGGTTTAAACCCTGTACTCTCCACACACAAAAACAAGCTTGTGAGCACAGCTTTAGTGCTCTCTTCTGCTACTAGAGACCAGTGATATCCATTCAATATCACCTTATTTAGAAAGGTGATAGAAGCAGTGGTGTAAAGGGTTCAAACCCTGTAGCCTTAGAACAGGAAGCATCATCTTAACAATCAACAGCTTTAGTCAACTACACTAAATGAAGAGGGATTTTTATTCTCATGTATTTTCTGAACTATAAGCAGTATAAAGCTCTTAATGTCTGGCATTATTGACTGTAAATACTCTGTGATTTATAAGGAACAGTGCAGGGGCAAAATCCGGGACAACTGTAAATGATGGAGGCATGTCCACTGGGGGGGGGCAGCTATACCTCTAAATATCCACATTGAAGACTTCTGGACAAAGCCAAGAAGACCACTAGATGGCACTAGGGACTTTTTTAAAATATTACTCAGAGAAAAATCACTTAAAACTTAAACTTAAAAAGTTAACACAGTAAAATACTATACATCACAATGCAGTTTAAGAAAAAGAAGAAGGAAAGTCTAGTCCTGGCATATATTGACTGACTGTAATCATCCATGATTTATGAGGGGTAGGCACAAATAAAGGGGATACATCAGGTCCATTCTGTAAACAAAGAAACAGGTAAGAGTATGGCAGTGTGTGTGTGTGTGTGTGTGTGTGTGTGTGTGTGTGTGTGTGTGTGTGTGTGTGTGTGTGTGTGTGTGCGTGTGTGTGCGTGTGTGCATGTGTGTGTGCGCGTGTGTGCGTGTGCGTGTGTGCGCGCGCGTGTGTGGTGTGTGCGTGTGTGTGCGTGTATGTGCGTGTGTGCGCGTGTGTGCATGTGTGTGCGTGTGTGTGTGTGTGTGTGTGTGTGTGTGTGTGTGTGTGTGTGTGTGTGTGTGTGTGTGTGTGTGTGTGTGTGTGTGTGTGTGAGCATCTGTCTGCTTTTAATGCTTGTATATGTTATTTGAGAATATAGGAGGGGATACCTGTGCCAATGTGATGCATCCAAGTCACAAATGACTACAACAGGAAAGTGCAGATAACACTAGCAGTAACACCACATAGTTCAGAGACATGCAGATTATCTGATGATGAGGTCTTTCTTCTTTACATCTAAAATGTCTCTGTTTTCCACAGTCATGGAAACAGCCCATTTTGGCTGCAGTTCCATCCATCCATGGTGGTACTCCTTATGAATCCTGGGGAGAATGTTTATATCTCGCATTGGTGGAATGTGTTATAGTAGGTCATCACAATCCCTTTAAAATTATCACATACTGTACAGGCTTACATTGTTGTGCTACAGTTAACTCCCTGAATATATATCTTTACTGTTACTAGGACATATTATAATTGCTGTTGTGCACTGTCTGCTGTTGCACATACTGATGTACATTCCATGCCCTTTGCTGTATAGTTGTGTATTAGTCCACCATCTGTGGTTGTCTTTGAGCTATTATGATGTAATGACTTAAATAATTTATAGTCACTTTGGTACTTGCAATATAATAACCACCACTGAGTGAATCTCACAGTATCCTATGTGTGCACTAATATATCACTGAAACATACTGATGTACATTGTTCACCAATATTTGTGAGTCTGCCCAGATGTCAGATGTTACGTCTCAAGAGAAATTGGTACAGCCAAATATGAAAGCCATTAAGGCAGACACTGTAGCCTAGGAATCCCAGAAATCATCTTGGTAATTGCCTTGCTTATTTATAACCTCTTCACTACATTTAATCAAATCATGACTTGGATACCTTCTGACCATAAACATTTTACAAATGAATAATACCTGTTCAAAAATTGTTCATAATTAATAGTCAACCTAGATGTTCTTATCAACTGCCCTTTGGGTGTGTTTCTTTTCATTTATTTGGGATGACTCCCAGAAAAATGGACACAGCTATTTACAAAAGCTGACTTCCTATGAATGCTGTTGAACCTATATGAAATAAAGGATATTGTTAATTCAACATCTAAAAATCAACAATGTTACCAATGTCACAAACAGAAAACACCAGGAATAAAGTAGAGGCATTAAATTGTTTAACAAATAAATAACATTTGTTCCTTGTTCCCTTCCATATAAAAATAAATCATCCACAATTCTTTTATAGAAGGTCACTCTAGAAAAAAGTGGAACATTAGCTACGAATGATTAGATATGAAGGTAGTGTGAATGAATTACACTTCACATTAAAATGAAGGGATTTAATACTGGCAAGTAAACTCCTCAGGCTCACTGTTAGAGAATGCAAGGCTGACTACATTTCAAAGGCCATCTTCTCCTACATTAGGAAGCTCAGAAGCAACTAACAACTCAGTACAGATCTCATCACCAGTGGTACCTCTTTGTCTGACCCCAATGACATTACTAAGATTTTTGCAGACATATTCTCTTCCATTTTCACCCCAGCCACCCTCTCCTTTGGTCCCCATTTCCCTTCACACCTCCCCTTCTATAATCACTGTGTGCCAAGTCCTTGTGGCACTTGCCAAAATTAAAAATATTAGTTCCATAGGTCCTAACATCTCTTTATGTCAGCTGAGATGCATTAAGTCCCACCTAACAAAACTCTTCCATCAATCTTTTAACCTGAGTCTCCTCACTGATTATTTATCTGAGGTGTGAACAACAGCTGTCATGGTGCACTTGCATAAAAGTAGGCTATGTACTACCATTTGAATTACAGACCTATTAGTCTCACTGGAATTATTTGCAAGGCAATGAAATATATTATAGTTGAACTAATAGACAATAACATAGATGACCTTATATTCCTATACATATACCATTACAGCTTCATAAAAGACAGATAATGCCTGTTTTGTCTAGTAGAGTTCATTGAAAGGGTTACCCATGCAATATATAAAAGAAATGCAATGCACACTATCTGCCTAACTTCCTGGACTTGCCAGGGACTTCAACACTATCCCAGTGTGGGGATTATTGACAGTCTCTTCCAGTTTAATAGTAAACCATATGTAGTTTATATGGATAGTTACTATAATTGAACTCATATTATCAAGGTCAGTGGTATTTGCTCTAGACAATAAGTATCACCCAGGGCTCTGCCCTGGGCCCCTTCCTCTTTGGCATATTTCTGTCTGACACAAGGGTCTGTATCTAACCAAGTTTTCTAAAGACAGCAAAATGGGGATGGTTATTGAATACCATTCTGTTACTCAAAGTCTCCAACAGAGACTGGGCTACATAAATGCTGAGTGTTACTCGTGATGCCAAGAAATGTGGCATACTTTCCTCTGAGAAAGCCATCATCACCAACGTGCTTACATTACAGATAGCATGCCTTTTAAATCTCACCAGGGACTTGGGTATCTACATTGATAAACTCTCCTTTGATCACCATGTTTCTGCTATAATTAGAAACTACTTCTACCATGTACAACTTATCTTTCACAGCATCTCCTCAAGGTCTAGAGAAGCTTGATAAATATTTGAGTACACTGATCCATGTAGACATTTTTCAGACTCAGCATGGAAGGATTGTCTCATTAAGTGATTTGCTTAAACTCTTGCAGTAGGCAAATGGAAGCTGACAGAATCAAACACTAGACTTCAGAAAGCAGATTGTTACTACCTCATAGTTGTTGTGTCTTTTGGCTTTTCCCGGTTAGGGGTCACCACAGCGGAACTCTGGTCTGCTAATGATTGGCAGTAGATTTTTACGTGCCGAGTTTCCGGCCCTGATGCACAACCTTCAACGAAGGTACGCCCATTCACGCATGTCTCCACACAGAAGACGCTCTAGCTGAGAATAGAACAGGACAACGTCTTTCTGTGAGGTGATAACACTACCGCAGCACCACCTATATGATACCTGTAAGAAGATTGTGTCAGGCATTGTACATATTGCAATTAAGTCAGTGATGGAAATCTTTTTTAATCCATTCATGGAGAGAAAATACACATCCCTGTCCATATTCAAACACAATTTGGACCTATGGATGGGAAGTAGACAATTTACCCAACAGATTACCCCCATACTAGACATTGAGCAAGGCAGCTCCTACACATTTTAGTCATGAATATGGATGTGTAAGGTCAGTGTAACACCAAGTGGGATAGGTTAATTCAAGCACCAAAAGAAAAACTGGCTAGGCTTAAAATGGCCGTCAAGTGGAGACCATTTCTTTTTGAACTGCTCTTCTCAGATACAAAAGTGAATATCTGATCATGGACATAGATATATGCTGAATAAACACTGGGTAATGATTACATTAACAAAAAATGGCAAAGTTATCTAACTGTAATGTGTATATTTGTTGGAATATTTATATTTAATCACAGTATTTTTGATTGTGGTTGTATACCCCAGGGAGAGCCTGAAAAAGTTCCTCCATGGTCAATGATCTACCTCAGTTACCAAACAAGCAAACAAACAAATAAATAGATCCACCAGAAAAGCATATTTTGTAACCTATTTACTTTTAAAGCATGTCCAGCCATTCAAGGGAGAACACTGTACAACGTTCTACCTTATTGATGCAACCCATTATTGATCAGAATCCTGAATTTGTCAGCATTTCTATAAATCATTTGAAAAAACTTAAAAAGCTACACTGATTCCTTTATAGAAAAAAATAGGTTTGGAAAATCTGAACTATTCATAAAGGTTTCAGGTACTCTCAGTATGTCTGATATAGTTGCATTTGAATGTCTTTGCCTGTAACATATCACTGGGGAAGCTAGCACCAGATCAATGAACCTAATAGTAAAAATAATTATCAATAATAAAAGAATGACATATATATATATATATATATATATATATATATATATATATATATATATATAATTACACAACACCATCCAAGATTATTCCATAAGATTTGTCTTACAACCAGAAGAAGTCAGTCATTAATTTCCTTTAAAATAATCTTGCTGTGTATATGGGAAGTAGAAAATATCAAGACATGGTTATAGTAGTCATTTTTTTGGATAATGAAGCATATGAACTTATGAACTGAATTTAGACAAATGTGTTGGTTATTGCTAATCACTGTTAAAACAAATAAACAACAATTCTGACACAAGCAAAATCGCAAATTACATAATTATTCAGCAATATATTGCTAGGCAGTATTCCTTTATTGAGTAAAAGGTGTGGAACTTTAGAGTATTGCTGTCATAATAAAAATGCAAAAATGTATGAAATTGCATGGAAAACATTCTATGCAGTGTCAGGGAAAAATGCAATGACCATGCCAGGGATGAAAGAATGTCTCAAAAACAATGTTTGCATTAAAATGAAATTCCATGGAACATGATTACAGGAGTCATTTTTTTTTAAATGAGCATTAAAAGAGGAAGAGAAAAACTTCCCTCAACTTTATTATAACACAACATGAAAACTGTTGAGGACAATGCATATGACACAAGAGAAAAACATATGCAAGCCCTAGGACAATGCATATGACACAGGAGAAAAACATATGCAAGCAGATGCCTGCTGAGGTCACTGTACTTCATGTGTGTTGACTCCTTCAGCCTCGGATACTTGTGTATGAGGCCTAACTCTACCTCTTGCTGGAAATGACGAATGCATACAGTGCTTTATTAACCACTGGCAAAAGGCACAACTTCACAATTTCACCTTCCCATTTTTAGATCTTCATGAAGGCTAATGGTCCCAGTTCTCTCTTTATAAATAGGAATGAAAGCTTTATTCTGAAGTTTAGTACTGATCACTGCCGATGTGTGTTTCTGGTTATGACTCAAAAAGATAAGGTATAAATGTGATACTTAAAGAAATTCAGTTATCTGGAAGTTAAAAATAATGTCTAGCATGAAAATGTTCATCAAATGGTACAGTTAAACTTCAGATTTTCATCTTTCACATTATGCAATGGTAGGAATTTACACCGACCTCAAAACTCTGATAAGAGTGCAACAACCCTGAAGATCAGGAACTTCTTGTAAAATATTAAATGCTGGTAGAGACCTGATATATTGTTATTATAACAGTATCATAACATATATTATTTATTTTAATGGCACACTTATTTCTGATATATTCAAAACAAAATTTTGAAAGATATAGTTTCATATCCAGAAATCCCATATTTGCTCTTCTGTCATCAGACACAGGCATTTGCACCACAGCTCTCATCTGGTTTCTTGTTATCTGAAGCTACTGCATGACATACATATATATATATATATATATATATATATATATATATATATATATATATATAATTTTTCGAACATTGACTTTATACTAACTTTAGCTCAGCTTTAGCATATACTGTATCAATCTACGCAGTAGTTAAATCAATGTTTTCTTACACTCTTTTATGATCACATCCCATAACAATATAGTATCAGTAATATTAACAACACATTTAAGCCTGTTTACCAACTGTGCAACAACTCTCTTAAACAATTCTAGCAAAGATGAAATAAGAAATGTACGTCTGGGAATTTATATGTTCCTAAAGATATGTCAAAGACACACAGCTTTGGACTCCTCCAGAATTCAAGGTTAGCATCAAGTACATAAAGTACTTTCCATCTGGCACAGCAAAAATTACTTCTTTTGTTGCACTTTTTTTGTGGCAGTCCTCACAAATTCTGCATATACAACTTCTGTTAGGCTTTACCAGAATAACCACGATATTAGGCTTATTTTGTTTCTTAATCACCATTGCTTTCCATTCTATTAAACTTTCTTTTTTATTCTACAACTCATAAGTACTAGACATTTCTTTATAGCATGCATGATAGGTAAGATAGCATTACTTGCCTGAATATGATCAATTCCTGGCAAGAAGCACAGAACAGTATGATAAATGCCCATAATCTTGAAATAAATCATCACCCTGTTCATGAGTTCTGTTTTATCTAAATCAACCCCCTGATAAGACAAAATACCCAATACAGAATGTACTTCTGCTCTAAACTTTATAAACATAAACAGTTCTGGACAACCCCACCAAAAAAAACACTTGCCAATACCTTCCTGCTCCCTTCCCTCCTGAATGGTGCCCCATTCTTACCAACCTCTACATGTCACTAAAGAACAAACTTCACTCATGCTATCATAAAATAGCCAAATTTGCAACTGGTGTATCTTAACACATGCTCCGCTGTTATGCCCTTAACTAACTAAACTGGCTAGAATTCCCCCATTACCTCAACTTTGTACAATTATCTCTTGCATACAAAATAATATACAAACCATACAGCTGCCCTGCTTTAAAACCTATCTTATAACCCAACACCCCAAACTGAAATCTCTGTTATACAAACAACTTTTAAAAGTATATAAACCTAACAAAAGAGCTAGACACAGCCTATAATCCTATGCCATTGCAAAAATATGGACTGCCCTACCTCCATATACCAGTGCTTACATCGCTTGAAGACTTAAAACTTACTCTAAAAAATCACTTTCTCAACAGACACATTTGCCTTTGCTCCTTAACTGAAGACTATTACACTTAATTTATCACTTTTGACTATCTCTTTCCTTCCACTGCTGCTTCTCTGTTACCCCTCATCACTTCAGTTTCTTCCTATCCTATCTCCTGGAAATATTTTTTTTCTCATTCCTTCTCTCTAGCTTTCCTGAACTACTTCCAATACATCTTCTTATCTTATCTATTATACTTGCTTCTTGTTGATGAATCTCTCAGTGTAATATTCTCCTATACCTCAGAATAGCTCTCACTTGATAACCCTTACATCTACTACTGTCTTCATACAGCTATAGTCTCTTCCTTATGTCCTAGTACCCAAACGTAAACCTTATCATTCTATAGATACAAAACAAAACTACTATATTTTATGTTTGTTGTAAACCTAGTCTGCTCTGCTATTAATGCACAACTCTAAACTAGAATTTTTAGACTAAACTGTTTGCAGTGTACTGTAAATCATTATATGTCTACATGATAAATTGTATAATGTATAGAAATGTATGTATGTTTAGGTATAACTGTAAAACTTATTGTCTATATTTGTCTAGAAATGTATGTAATGTCTGAATTTATTCTTGGAGCTTTTCTCCCCGGGTTTCCTCTGAAAATGGGTTCCTGACCCAGTCAGACTTTCCTGGTCACCAAATGTCAATAAATAAAATAAATAAATAAAATAATTTTTAACTCATTAACACCTATGTGGTATAGAATGTTACACCTCTTAGAGCCTGCACACATCCTTGCATTCCAGAGCATTTTCTGAAAAAATCAACTTAAAAAGCATAATATAATCAAGGCATTTACTTTTCTATATTACCTCAATGATTATATAAGCATGCGGAAGAAGAAACACAGTGGTAGAATGAACACAGTTCCACACAAATTGCAACCTCATAGTCTAAATCAGAGAATAGGAATCACCACTGGGAAAGTTAGCATTAGGAAATGGGACCAGGGATACTGCAGGCAGCCAGTCAGATATTTACCACCTGTAAGGAAACTACAATAAGAAACTGATTGTCCTGGTGCACTTTCAGAACCATGCAGCACTTGGTATTTCAATTTATAAAAGAATGGCTTGAGCATGAGGATATGTGCTGCTGTCTCCATCGACTTTACTATCAGATTACACTGTGGTGTATGGGAAACCAGATATTCACAGTAAAAAAGGACGCCAAATATTTAAAGCAACATATAAACATGTTATAACCACAATACCTAAGTAGTACAGTAAAAAAATGGCAAAATAATTCAAGAATGCATATAATAAACATTAAGTAGGTCTTGTGTTCTAGAAGAAATAAGCTGTTAATTGGATAATTTGGATATGCAACCTATCCAATAGGTAAGGAGCAAACTAGCAGAGTCAAATTTTAACTACTGGTATCAAATGGTAGATTTCTATGAACCAAGGGGACTTTGCAGGTATAATACAAAAAAACAAGGGTAATTAACAAAGCTGAAAGCCTGATGTATGTAACATTTATGGTAGTAGTTTGATTGCCATCCCATAATGTCTCAACCATGACTTGTTGATGGATTGCTGACATGAATGATAGAGCTGTATGCTACTATGTCTGCAGTGTCGTGCCTGTAGCTATAGTGATACTTCATCAGTATCCCTCAGTTCACACAATCTCTGATGATTTTTTTATTTAGTTTGTAGAACTATAAATCCTTGCTGACTAACGTCAGAGAGAAATTTGCACTCTCTCTTTCCTTAAGTTTGCATAGAAAAGGTATTCCAAATTCAGTTTTAGAAATTATGCACTAACTGGCATTGTCATGGCACACAAGCTAAATTAATCTATTTAAGCCCTCTGCTTAAAAAATTAGAACATAAGATATAGTTTAAATGTAATTCATTTTTGGGGGGGGGTCTGTTTATTCTCCATTATATCTGCCATTAAGTAACAGGCAAGAAGGTAATACTTTTAGCCTTTTTTCAGTGAATCCATGCATGCCCATTGACTTTACCTGTTCTCATAACCTATGAACACCATGTCTACATAATTCCTCTGTTACCCATGTGTTGCACAGCATACAGTAGAACGTGATGTCACTTGTGAATAGGCAAATACAAAATATGACATCAGCATGTTGTTTATGTTAATGAAAATGTCATTAATAATGAATTTCAACAGAGAAGCTAAGCGCATATGAAACATATACAAAAGCATGTGTCACAGTACTTTTAATATTGACATTTGCACTGTTATAACATTTTTAACCTTTATAGATTTTTTTTCAATAAAAAGATACAAAACCATATTCATTTTCTTTTAAGAAACAAGAAAATGCAGCATTAATAAGATTTAATGTGAGTTTTAGTTTCTTTTCTTACTCTTTCAGTTTCATTACATGACTTCAAGGTTTATAAAACCTCTGTTTTTTTTTTTTCTTAGATTAAAGATAACATACATTGAGTTGTAGAAGCTTTTGAAAAGTTTATATGATAACATGTGGATGGGAGCGACTGATCTGCTCTGCAGAATCTATTTTGACCAAAGATGACTTACAATACACCAGAACCTTACTAAAGATGCAGTCAGACCAAGTGATGTCAGATATACAAGATGCCCAGGTATCTATATTAGAGCTAGAACTGTGTCATATATTAAAAGGGCCACTTGTTTCAGTCAAGAACTTATAGCTTCCAAGCAGGCAAATCCTAAGCGATAAGCATCATATAGCAAAATAAAGATTAAAAATCAAACTGACTTCTCTTCTATCAAACATACTGGGCCACTTCTCCAGAAATCAAACACTAAAAACTAATCAAAATATGAGTCCTTTAGCAAAACCAGGTGTATCAGAATTAAAAAAAGATGAATAACATGCATACAAGCTTTACCACTATCAATATATCCAATACTATGTTTGTGAAGATGACTGGGTAAGAACAAAAAGGTAAGCACAAAAATAAAGTTGATCTGAAATAATTCTTTAAAGTATGCATCAACTGCATAAAAACAAAGTACACCTCTTACCACTCCATAAAAATGTATTTTAAAATAAGCATATCATTCTAGACTAGAAATACTGTTTGCTAAGAACAGTAGAAAGTGCATATCATTACATTACCAAGTCAGTTTCAGCTTGAATGGTATTTCATTAAACACAGACCCATCCAATCGACTATCAAATACAATATGTGATCTAGATAGCACTTTAAAAATAAAGTGTTTTTGTTCGTCTAAGGGGACATAGAGGGCTGAAAGTGGCAAGGGGCCAGCATGAAACTTCTCCTGATTTTCAGAGGAGACCATTGACTAATTACCCAGACTGCAGGTGTGAAGTATGAATCTCGATGTACTCTACACTTGTAATTAATCTGCAAGACTAAAGCAAAAGAGCTAACAGCTGGACATCGGGAATGGACACATGCAAGAAGATCAGCAATAATTGCCTCTTTCAATATTGAGTTTCCATAGCAACAATTAGGCGTTAAGACTTGAAATGAAAACCTCCCAGACACACTGCTGCATGGCAAACACAATATCAGTGCTGCAGCTATTTGACAGAATGTGAAGCATGCTGTGATACCACAGAACCAGGCCTCAAGTGCACAGCTCTGACAGTTTTCAGTACAATTTCTACCTCCAGATTTCAAAATTAAAAACTACAGGTCTCTGTATAATTTTCAGTGACAGCCATCCTCCATGTGGTGAAACAAAGTCAACTGCTTTGGTCAGGTGACCTCCACTCAGAGCTATTCATGCTGTGCACAGCAAAACAACTTGATTATGCTTAATGGAGAAGGCTGAACTAATGTCCTGACATTTTGCTCCATCTTGAAAGGAAATTAGAAATGTGATATGGTACTGATTGATCTCCTAACCATACACCAACTGCAAGAAAAATAAGGCATTAATACATGTCATGAGAATTCAATTTCTTGTTGGCCTTAAAGCAATGCATTTCAAATCAGCAGCACACACACAATGCTTCTAGATCTACAGGAATTCAAGTATTTCATGGGTAAAAAGAAGAGGGGAAATGTGCTAATATAGACTTATACTGCCTACATAGCAAAAATGAAAGTAGCGTCTCAGATTCCATAGCAAAATACAATTTTCAGAGAACATAAATATCATCCGTGAGCAAGAATAGAAATGTCTTACTAATTTGCAAGTCCAGCTGTCAAGGGTTAGTGATGGCTAGCCTAGATAGCAAGTATTAAAGTATACACAAAATTCTGCTCATACTGAAAGTATTTAAAGTAGCAGTTCTAATAGTCACTATGTAGAATTTATGCCTGCTTGTTGTTGAGTCTTTTAAGCATTTCAGAGCCAATGCACTGAAGCAGAAGTGTCCCAGTACATTTGTAGTTAAGCTGTTCATTGAGCTATAAATGGCACAATAAATTCCCATAATCCTTATCTACAAAAATAGATATATGTAGTACATAAAGAATGCTATATGCATTTTTAAGGACAGATGTACTTTGTTTCTTACAGATGAAGACTTTTTTGCAAATAATTTTACTCTTAAGAACTATCTCAGCGACTCCCATTTCGTCTCCCTCTCCTCCAAATTAGTTGACACTTCTCCCTACAAATAAAACTTTGTCCCACAAAGTCTTAATGATCTCAGAAATATAAAAAGTGGACATGAATACCCCACCTTCATTTACACATATAAGAAAATATAGTCATTTGAATGGTGGCAAGATGAGAGGGAAGATAAACATGCCTGCCAGTGATCATGTCACTGTTGTGTAACCTCTAGTTTGCTCAGTCTAATAAAAATGTTCTAAATATGTGTGCTCATATATTCCAGCACAAAGCCTGTTAATCTGAATGCAAAAAATGCACTAGACAAATTTACATAATTTACACTTTTTTGTGCAAATAAGAACCAGTTAAATTAAAATAAGCTGTCACACTATTACATATCTTCATTTAAAGTTTCTACTACTCACAACAAAGAACAGTCATTCATAAAACTGAAAATAGTTCACTTTTTTGTCTGGGGCCTTTGATCTTTGAGTTAACATAATAATCTAATAGATCACTGTGATAGGGGGGCAAGCAAGCAATCAAAAACAAACAAACAAACAAACAAACAAACAAACAAACAGAAACTAGAGTGAAAATGTGCCAGGGAAAAAAACACGAAGATCAAAAATCGCATAGCAGAGCATCTTCTGTTTAATGCGGAACAGCCTGCTGTTTCAAATTGAATAGAAATGGCTCTGCTTTGCGATTTATGATTGGCTCATATGTCGGTATACGAGCCAGTCAAAAATCGCATAGCAGAGCCTCTTCTGTTCAATGCGGAACAGCATGCGTTTATGCCGGGATTTTAAGAGACAGTTCTGCTCAAATAGGGATGTCTAGCAACCCTGATCGGACCCAAAAATAACAAGCTAAACCTGCTATTGCAGCTGCCTTTGTGCAGGGTTTGCAAGCCCCTGTACAAAATCAAATAAACTAAGTGCTTTTAGACTGGCAGGAAAGGACTTGGAGTCCTTATTAAGTGCTGCAAATCACCGTACTGACTATGTCAGGGTAATAAAATAAAAATAAATCTTGATCCTTTGCTGCCAATAGATCAAAAGGGACCCTATGTTAAAGTAAAAATAAATTCAAAATTCCTTTCCTGGTAGACACTGGGGCCACTAGGTTTGTCTGTATTAAACGTTACAGCAGATAGTCAGATACCAGTATCAAAACATAAAGTAAAGGCAGTTATAGTAACAAATGCTGCTGTTATACAAACTGGGTTGTACTTTTTACTCCACACCGGAAGGGGTATATTTGGATGTTCCAACCAAATCAAAGGGGAAAGTATTAGCAGTCATAGCAGAAGCTGAGGAGCAGCCTTTTGAAAGCATATAGACAACAGAAAAACTGTTGCAGCAGGTACCTGCTAACTTATGGGCTAAAAATGTTAATGAAGTAGGTATATTAAAATCTGCAGAACCAGTAAAAATAAAATTAAATCCATCAAAACCCCTCCCTAGTGTTCCACATTATACACTGAAATCAGAACCAGCGCAGGAAATCAAAGCTGTAATTCAGTCCTTGATACAACAAGAAATAATAGTACCAACTAAAATCCCTTGTAATACCTCTACTCTCCCTGTGAAAAAGCCAGGAAAAGATACTTACAGGTTTGTGCAAGATATGAGGACTGTAAACAATGCAGTATTATCAACTTTTCCTCTTGCTCCAAATTCAGCAACAATACTGAGTTGCACACCATCTACAGCAAAATATTTTTTCTATACCTTTCCACACTGAAAGTCAGTTTCTATTTGCTTTATACCTGGACATGGTTGACACAAGGCTACACTGAATCGCCTTCATTATTTTCTCAAATTCTAAAAAAATATATAAAATATTTGGAAGATGTGACATTGCCAGGTGGATCTGTGTTAGTCCAATATGTAGATGATTTACTAATAGCATCTGATTCTTTTCAGCAGTTAGCAGGACACCATACACCTTTTAAATATCCTTGTAGAAAAAGGACACAAGTTGTCAAAAGAAAAATTCCAGCTATGGTTATCTCAGGTACATTATCTTGGTCATTTAATATCTCAGAGTGGGATATTACAGCAGATATCCCTCATTCTGTATCATCTCTCCTACTTAACTCATTATATCCAAGTGAAGCCTCCAGGTGCATCTGCAGTTAACTCCTACTGATGTCTCTAGGCATCAAATATTGCTTGTTCATATTTGCATCAATAATTCCAAAACCATGCTATATACAAGATTTTAAAATACTTCATGTTAAAGCTTACCCACTGGCAAACTCAACTGCATTAACATTTCACCTCTGTCTAGTGCAGGTAAATAGATATTTAATGTTGTTTTTATGATATTAATTTATATAGATATAATTTTCAAATTTTTCTAACTATCCCAATGACCACGTAACAGAATTCATTAGCCTCATATGAAACCTCTCAGCTAGATGAATGAAATGCTGCTGACAGTATGTGTGTAACTTGAGCGGTGGCTGAGATACTGTAAGTTGTTTACAAAATATTACAAATGTAATTGTTACTGTATTTACTATGACTTATAAAATTCTGTTTACAACCTAGAACCTAAAGAATGCTACCACTATAAAAATAGTGCTGAAGAGTTTGTCATTGTTACTTCTTTCATATAGCTCCAGAGATATGAACAGTTGTTTGAAAGGTGAGGACATAATTTGATTCTGTCAAAAGGCTTAGGCTCCGCCCACTGGAAGTTACAGTGCAAACTTCCTGAGCTCCATTGGAGTGAATGAGGTGATAAAACTCAACCCCTCTCGACTGTATGTCTAAATATGAATGCACACTTCTTTATGATCAATATATTTCTCTAATACACTGTGCTATTCTAAAGCCTGCATCTTTGTTACCTACTGCTGAGGATGGTGAAGAGCATGATTTTCCCCCAGATTCATGAATCCTCCGTGTAAGACTAAATAAGTCTTACTCGGAGGCTGCAGTTGAATGGTATGACATCAGCGTGCCATGAATATTCATGAGGGCACACTGACTCAACCCCAAGTCTAACACGGACCATGCAGGCAAGCAGGGGGCATGTCCGACTGCCGAGCAGTGTAAAGGTTCATGCCCCTGCAAGTGTGTGAAATGCAAAATGTCAACACACAAGAGCGAGTCCACTCAAATGTCCATGTACCCAACACCACACTCCCTGACATTGTAAACCCCCAACACAGTTATAAAAAGTAAAACATCATTTTTTTTTCTAATTCCCGATATAGCTGCCTATATTTGTTTGTGTGTGCGTGGGTGTGCCCATTGCTTAGCTGCAGTTAGCAATCTCGACATAGAAGAGCATAATAAGGAATGTTTATGCAAATTATGCCAAATAGTAATAGCGTAGTGGTAGAGCATTCACACAAAGAGGAGGCATTCACGGTTCGAGTCCCACCACTCCCCTTCCTATTTTATGTTCCAAATTAGTATATGAAATAATTCCTGACCTATATGACTAAACTTTTACTAAAAAGCATTGAAATGGCCTATGTATCAGTGAACAAAATGTATATTTATAAAGGAACCTGACATATAATTGCCCGCAGTTAAACAACGCTTAACCCAGTGCAATATAGTTGCCCATAGCTAAATCGCACTTTACCCAGCACAATGTAGTTGCTTATAACTAAATCATGTTTTACCCAGTGCAATGTAGTTGTCCATAGCTAAATAGCACTTTACCCAGCGCAATCGGTTTGCGCGGAGGTGTGTGGCATGCCAACCAGCGCACCATCAGGCAACGTGGAGCAACGTAGAGCAAAGTTGCTTAAACACAGCCACGCCCCCTAACCTGTCTGGACAGTAGTAAAATAAAAAGCAATGATAAGGTTTGAACCCAGGACACTGTGCACCATAATCAAAGTACTGAGCCACTAAGCCACGACAGCTTAGAATAAACATCCACTGTTAACATATATATAGTAATAAATGTTAGATTAACCATTGCTAAGCAGGTCTGCAGTCAGCCGAGAATATTCAAAAATGGCCAATCACAGAAAAGTGTGGGAAATGTGGCATATTTAAGCTGCATAGGTGGGAATACTCGCCATAACTGATTGTAGCTCCCATCTGCAGTTAGAATGTCTGGTGCTGGAGAGGGTACACACTTTAGAGCACAACGCTGGGGCATCGAGGAGTCAAGATACATGGTTTGGCTCCTAGTCCATCTGCATGAGACTCGACTCCTGCAGGGCCAGTTCCAAGGAACGGAGTATAAGGCAGAGGCTTGGAACCGGTTGGCTCATGAACTCACCAGTGCCACAGGCATCCCTCAGACTGGTGAGCAGGTCCGTCACCACCATGCAGACCTAAAGAGATGGAAGCAGGTCTGAACCAGTGGATCAAGGAGGCCCGTCATATGCATGATGCCCCACTACTAAGTAGGTAACCATGGAGTGCAGTATGTAAGACAAGCTAATATAGTCTAAATAATGGATAGGTATGTCTCAATATCCCTTCATTTACTCCACAGCTGCAGGTGTTCATGCTATGAATCAGCAAGCCTATGCAGATAGGCTGCTAAGGCTATGCCACCAGGCAGGTTAGTAAATATTCTGCATGTATTGTTACATGATATATGTGAGTGAGCATGACAAAAGTGTTTTAGCCCAATAATACAGCAATAAAATGTCCTGAATAAATCCTCTGCATGTACTGTTATATAACAAATGTCAGTGAGCCAGAAATAGAGTGTACTAACCCAGCAATCAAGGTAAAATAAGTCTGGAATACTATCTCTGCATGTACTGTCATAACATATAAGTGAGCAGGCCTGAAAAAGAGTATTGTAACCTATCAAGAAAGGTATAATATGTCCTGAATATGTCTTTCGTATGCACTGTAATATCAAGTAAAGGAGAGAGCCTGTAGAAAAGAGTGTTCAATGTAATTAATAAAGGTATAAAACTTGGAGTGTGTCTGTGTCACTTACTTTGAAATGTTGTTGTACCCTTGCAATAAATAAATAGTACTGTTGTATTAGGTGCTGTCAACCCACAGTTGTGCAGTCCCATAAGAAGTGGATGAAGGAAGTGGCAGTAGCTGTGAAGCATAAAACATTAATTCCCTGAATAAATCCTCTGCATGTACTGTTACATATCATAAGTCAGATAGCCAGGAATAGAGTGTAGTAACCCATGAATAAAGCAAAAACATGTCTGGAATACTATCTCTGCATGCACTGTCAGAAAATAAGTGAATGAGCCTGAAAAACAGTCTTGCAACCTATCAATAAAGGTATAATATGTCCTGAATATGTCTACTGTATGCAGTGTAATATCAAATAAAGGAGAGAGCCTGTAGAAAAGAGTTTTAATGTAAATAAGAAAGGTATAATACTTGCAGTGTGTATGTGCCAGTTACTCAGAAATGTTGTTGTACCCTTGCATTGAAGAAATGTTACTGTTGTATTAAGTGCTGACAACCCCCAGTAGTCCAGTCCCATATAAAGTGGATGATGGAAGTGCCAGTAGCTGTGAAGCATGTAACAGTCCTCAACAGTTGTTAAATGGCTGACATGCATAGATAAATCTGGCACACAAGTAGCCTGTCAAGGTGTTCCCCAGAAATGTTAGTGTGCTACCTGAAAAGTAGGGTTGTGTAAAAAATCAGGTGAAAAAGTCACGTGAACACATCCAGATGTGCAGATACATAAACATGTAAATAAAATACAGGTATGTAGCAGTAACATCTGCATCTTGGACAGTTACTATGTCAGATATAGGTCAGGTATATAATGAAGTAGCCAAACCCATAACGCAATCAAATGCATGTTGCCTAGTGTAATAATAAATGTAGGGGATATACACCTGCAGCCAATAGGAATGTAGTGTACAGTTAAAGTGCTAATAAGATGTTAATGGAGGTTTCTTTTTACACCCTACTCCATGTGCATAAACAATGCAATTCGACACCACAATGGGTATGTCTAATCTCATAACATTTGTTGGGACATATGTCCTCTTGTTATATAAAATCTGCATTTACTTTGATGCATGTCCCCTGTTAAAACACCACAATCTTGGTGGCCTGTTTCCACCAATCATCCCTGCATGCTGTTGTAATGTCCACTGTCGTTCAATACATGCATGTGTTATGCTTGCTGTTCAGCTGTTGTAACCCTGGTGTGTGGGGTTAATGGGAATATTACTGCATGCTGTTACAACTAACTTGGAATGCTGTTGTTTATGTTTTAATTAAACACACCTAATCACAGAATGTATGGGAAGGCCGGTCCCAGTGGACCCATCTGTCCCTCCTCAGCTGGCAGTTGCACCTGGCACCAGCAGGTCTGGTGCCCAGCCCGGGCCACCCTCCTCTGTTGGTCCTGTGCCACCTTCGGCTGGAAGCACTGCAGGGCATGGGGCTCGCCCCCTGCAAGTGTGGGTGGTGAAGGGCCTCCTGTCACCCTCCGAAGGGTCCGGGTTGTGGTGTATAGGGAGATCCAGCTTTTAGTTGCTGATCTCCTACGCCAGCTCGAGGCGAGAGTGGCGTGACTCGCTGGTGAGCCTGCCCTTCCTATGTAGCCCCCAGCATAGCGACCCTCGGGTCTGTGAAGGTCCAGTGGTGACTGCCCATGGGTGGGGATCTCAGTCCCACTGTTACCATCTGTGGGCGCATGGGCTTGCGATTTCTAAACATCCATCCCCATCAATTGTGTTCACCCACCCCATGAGTCATACTCCGCCCCTGTATGCATCTTTTTTGTCTTGTCTGTTTACCTACCCAACCTACCTCCCCAAATATACCTACTTCCTCTACTTCACTTTCCACTCTCCCTTGAAAAAAAAAAAAAGGGCAATCTGTACCCGCAAAAAAATAATGCCCCATACATAGCTACTCATTTCGCAGACATGTTCGCTGGACATGTAAATTGATAATTATAATTGGCAGTACAACAAACTTTGTTGTCCTCACCCCTCTCTCGGGTGGAAGGTTTCAAATTTTACTCCAAATTTGCTACATATGCACAGCTGTTGCTGTTAAAGAAATGGCCAGCTATGGACCTTCCCTACACCCTTCCTGCACATTCCGAGCTTGTGTACCTACTGTCTTTCCCTCTTTGTGACCCCTTTTTCACCACTTTCCTATCTCCCCATTTTCTTTTCTTTCAAAGAAATTAGCACAGGGGTTAGCGGGAGTAAGCACTTTTAAGCAGTAGTAAGTGGGTTTAAGCGGGTGTGCGCATTTGTGCACTTAGCTAAGCATCGCTAAGCATCGCACAAACCCGTGCAAACCTGCTTACAACTGCTTAAAAGTGTCTTAGTCACTCTATGTCAGGGCCCTTGTTCTACTCAGCAGCAAAATAAAATACCTCTGTCACTGTTGAACCCCAGACCTTGGACACATTAGACTGCATGAAGTACCACTAAGCCACAACAGATATACAATAACTTGGTGCTGCAAAAAATATATCATGCATTACAATGAGTGAATGTAAAGGAAAAGCAGGAAGGCCATAACACAAAGCCTGTTCTGTGGATCTTTACCAGCAATTGTTGTGGGATTGCATTACATGAGTGTGATGTGAGAAGCAGCCAAACAAGCAGAAAATAATGTTACAGTGGCACTTTACAACCCCCACACAGTATCATAGCAGGACAAACACTGGCATATCTGAGTAGGGCAGAGGCCATACCTCCTAACTCAGTCAACTTTCCAGGGATGTCCCTGATTGTGAAACATACTTTAGCTGTGTCCCTCAGAATCCCTCAGAAAAGTACTGACATCAGTCAGAAAGGTGGGCTATTACACAATGAATACTGACAATAATAACAGTAGACACCGCTTGTATGTCATGAAAGGAGTACTAATCCATATGCACTGCTTCACTGAAGTATACACCTACTGTCCCTATTATGTGTAAGGTGTATCTCACTTTCCCTGACACCATGCAAGGATGTATCTGAGTGTTCCATAGGCCCGGCAGAGGCACAAACACGCAGGCATATAGGCTATACTGCTGTTACACACTCTGCAAATAGCTTTGTTAGGACCTCCCCAAGCATACCCTTATGTAGGAGTATAACACAGAAATACCAATGGATGTAGCCATGTACTGGTAGCAATTTACTGTAACAATGCCATTGTAACAGTGCTGAAAACACCTGTGAGTTGCACAGACAAAGAATGACAGTTTAACCTCTGGCTACCATCTGGGTAGGTTCACAGGTGGGAACTATGCAGATAGACGACCTGCCCTGATAAACCCACAGGTACACACCAATCCTGCAAGTCCAGTAAGATAATATTCACACATTAATGCATAATGCTCTCAGTATGTAGGCACCCCCCCCCCAATTAAAAGATACTTGTGCGTTTAGGGTCTACCAAGTGTGTAGGTAGGCATACTCAGTACAGGAATTGTCCAGTTGTCCTGCAAACCCTATGCTAATGTCAACAGTAAAAAACATAAACCCTGCAGAAGACAGTACATTAATATTCCCAGTACAACAGTTCAAAAACAGTTCATGTGCCAAGAGAATATGTCTCAATAACAACATTTGTATGGCAGTTAATTATATGAGAAGAAAATAAACTACATAGTCACATAAATGTTGTGTAAGCAAGTGTAGTGGTGAGTAAAACTCTACACTGATAGCTCAGTATTGGAAGTGGCAACAGTCAGGTCTGAGTACAACATGTACATCACTGTCTACACCTCTAGCTTCATTTATAAGATGTATACCAACCTTCTGACTTACACAACAGTGTCCACAGCAAACAAGCTTGGGCCCTACTCTGGAAATCTGAAAGGGCTATGCCTACATACCTTAGCAATTTATAGCATTAGGTTGCTATGACAGTGAGTACTGCAATTACCACACAGCAGGCTGTATGCATTTACCAAATGCTGGGCAACAATTGGTGCAGAGGCCATCACATGCACATGTGCAGATACCTATAAAAGCAGATAGTACTTGCTATCCCCACATGCAATCATTTCATTGCACATTCCACATAGTGAACAACCCCAATCAGGAAAAAAATAAATAAAAAACAAACAACAGTACGTTTCTGTACCAAAAAAAAAAACAAAGCATACACAGACGGACCTGGAAGGGACATACAGGTATGTAACAGTTTGTAGTTACTGGCAGGTAGTAGATGGTTATGGTTAGTACTGTAGATCCTCTGATAAATGCATATCTGGCAGCAGTAGGTATGTATGCACTGATGCCATGCATAAGTATTGCCATGGGGAAATTGTTGGGTAGCTGTGTTTAGTGGGACATAAGTGTGACATTTGTAGCTCAGCAGTGCATGTCAAACATTTGAACATGTTATCTATGGTCTGTACAGTACTGCGTTTAATGGTAGTTTGGGGGAGTACTGCAAACACCTAGATAAACTTGGATGTCACAGAGTAAGACATGCATGATAGTCACATAATGTGTAGCTTAGCATTGGCAACCGCTGTAGCAGGCTAGCATAGTAATGTATCATTTGCAGCTATGTATACCCTTGTACTATTACTGTATGCACACATGTGACAACTGTCCATGTTGTAGCAAGGCCCAACAGGTCATCCGTGAGGTGTATGGACTTACAACAGTGTGGACCTTGTGTCTGTATGGCACACACATATGTCAAGATACATGTGTGTCTAATTTATAAGCATCTGAACATGTGCATAGAGCAAGGGACATACTGCAACTGTTTGTGAAGGACGGACATTTATATGTCAGTGCAGATTGTTGTGTGCATACATATATATATATATATATATATATATATATATATATATATATGTGTGTGTGTGTGTGTGTGTAGGTTGTAGTGTGTGTCAAACAAGACAGCATATAGTGCTGGCATATGCCATGTGTTGTTCAAATGCCGTGGGTATGCTTTGTTAGGTATACAGTCTTCCAGATAGGGGGTCCTGCTAAACATATATGGGCTGAGAACACCTTCCATGCATTCTGCACAAGACTGTGCAATATCATTACATAACTGTATCCCCCTCAACCTTTGTATAATTGATATTCCCACCATGAAAGGTGGACTGTATATGTGATGATATGCATATCACTGTGAACACCAGTGGATGTTGAAATGTACGCTCCATCTGAATGTTGTACATGTATTGCCATCCCTGTTGTTAAAAGCCCTGTACCCATGAACTAACACATAGGTGGTAGTGTACTCAACACCGAAGGTGTGATAAGAGACTATGGGACACAGGTGGACAGTAGTGTCCCTAATGATGATCACTGTGCCACACTAGTCATGTAAACCTAGTACAGTCCACATGTCATCAGTAAATGTGTGTCATCCATGGAAACAGAGGTCAGGGTTCCACTCCACTCATCAGTCATAACACCCACCATAGAGTACAATGTCCCTGTTGGTATGTACCTCAGAAGACATCCACAGCAATAGTAGATGCCAGACATATACTTCACAAAGAGTATTACCGGATTCCAACAGATGCCCTGTGCTGACTGTCTTACAAAACCACAGCTACACCATGTCGCATACCGCCTACCCAGAGGCTACCCCTGCCTAACATACAAAGCTATGGCAAACCCACAGGTGTTGGACGTGCTCCATGTAAACAGACGGAACACCAGACAGGATACACACTCTACTGATCAACACCTTGTAATATAAAAAGGAGAACATGCTCAACTGGCAAATCATCATCACAGACACATACCATGCTGTGGAACCAACTACCTATCAACAGCATATGAAGGTCCTCATTAGCAGTTGCCATTAATAACCATGATGATTGCATGTGAGATAGGAAACACAACCCAGTAATCACCCCTGTGGCTCTGCATGACAGGGGCACATGAACCTACATTACATGTGCATTGTAGTGCAGGGTACCATATGTCTAGGCTTCCATAGGCCCTATGGATAACAGCATATCAGCTACCTAGGACACGATACACACACATGCATGTACCTGTTGCATCACTTGCTATGTGAGGTTGACTGTGTGTGATGGAGAATGTGTATGTGAATGTGTCAATGATGTGTATATGTGTGATAGCCTAGTGGGAATCTGTGTACACCATGGTATGTAGTGTTGTAGCTCTAATCCCATCAAAAGGTCCGTATGCTATTGCCAGGCAGGAAAATCAGTATGGCATATGTTGTGACGTAGTCCCATGGTGTTGAATGGAGTGTGCCTTTGTAGGCTAAAGCAGTACATGTATGCTTATTGATTATTAACACTAGTGAATACAAGTCATGTATGGACTGTAGTACTATCTGAAGCTGTATGCCTCAACTGCACAGTATGGTTTATAGCCACTTGGCTTGGTAACCCACTTTGTTTGTTACCTGTAGTCCTCACACATTACATACCTCAGGCATGATGTTATGTATGTGCTGACACACAGTAATGTATGGTACACAGGTAACTGTAATCTGGGTTGCCATACCTTTGTGTCTTGTAGGTATGTCTGATGTGTGTGTGGGTATGCCTGTAACATGGCCTCGGTGGTATGTGTGTCACAGGATATAGGTGCGTATCTAGCAACATGTATAGTGTAGTACAGTAGTATGCCACCTATAGTGATGAATGTGCACATATGTTACTGAGGGGTTTGCTATCAACAAGTAGTGTGGTGTACTGATAGTACCGTAACCATACTGTACATTGATTTCAATGGATGACAAATGTCTGTATGCATTAGCTTCATATACACCTCCTGTGGCTAGGTTTTGCATTGTGTCACATACAGTGTGCCATGTACTGTTGTATAGTCCTACATACTTGTTTCTCTTTGTGGCTGTGCAGAACATGGTTTGGTATATAGAATGTGCCAGACACTGTCAGGCAGTTGTGGGCTTAGCAGTCATATGTGTTATTAAAAGTGTGTATCTACTGACAGCCAATAGGTTGCTATATATGGCATTTCATTGATGTCTGTACATTAGAATGTTGAGTGTGCAACATGGCTTTTTCACAATTACTGTTTAATTGTCTTCCACGGTTATGCACACAACAGAAAGCCAGCCTATTCCCCTGAGGAGGAGGAAGTTATCATATATAAACTCATCCAACATTATAACCTTCTGTTTTCAAGATCCTGCCAGGACCAGCACGGTCGCACTGCACTGTGGCAGGATGTTGTGCATTGGGTGATTGATGTAGGCATGCATAACTGGACTTATGAGCAGGTATGCCATCACTGCAGTGATTTAATCAGACATGTCTGGCAGCATGCCTCCGATGTCCACAGACAACAGCTTGCCACAGGTGGTGGTGCTGCTACACATCCCCCCCCTCACCAGAGTGGAAGAGCTGCTCCTCAGTGTGGTGGCTCCTGGCCAACCAGTACAACACACCTGTGTCATCATGAAGGCCGGAGTCACCCAGCAGAGTGACAATGAGCATGCAGGTAACATGGCATATCCGTACACCACTGTTATCCCAAGTGTTATAATATACATTAATCAGATGTGTACTGTGTATGCAGAATATGTGGAGCCTGGTGTCATGCAATACTGATAATCTGGGATATTATCTGTATGCCTGTGACTGTCACCCTATGTACTACTGTATAATTGCAGACTCACAGCAGCAATGCCATAGTTGTTGACACTGACATACTGTCTCATATCCTTGCAGGTCCCTCTGGTGTAATAGCAAGACAGCAGACACATGCTGGTGAGTGGGCTACAGTCAATATAGCATATAACATGTGCATGCCATAGGAGAGTTGTAGGCCATATACACATGTTAAACACCTACACATAGTGCATGCTGTGCATGTTCTCTGTGTGACTATGCACTTCCCAGTGACATGAGTAGCTGACTCATACACATGCAACACACAGAGCATCACAAACAAGTGGGGTACACTGTAATGGACATTGTATAGGCATAGTCAATACACACGCACACAACATACACCACTTTGTCATATGCGGTATGTGTTAATATGATACACATGGCGTATGTAGACACCTGCTGTAAGGTCATACTCCAGTATCCCATATGTCATCAACACAGCACACATACTATACCTGGGGGTAGAGGCCTATCATGGGGTGGTGTGACACACGTCAACACACAACACAGTCATGTTAGGCAATGCTCCCTATTGAACATCTGGCATGCCCATGCAACGACTGTCTGTGAACTGTTAAATGTAGCCTAAGTGGTGCAGGTCAGGTACAGCGAAATAGTTGCCAGTGTGACATGCATCAGTGGCCTTGCGTGACCACATGATGCTGACTGATGATGGCTCATGGTACTACACTACATCCAGTTACAGTACCTGCAGTACTACACATAGCATTCATCGTTATACACCTGACAGTTGTATGCATCTGGACATGGTTTGTATACCTATGAGTGATGGTGCACAGGACATTGGAAAGTGTTTCAGACTTGCACTGCAATGTTGTGTCCATGTACACATTGTGTACCAGGATGAGGCCAATCATTGAACAACACACATGCATCAATGACATGTATACTGTTATCTACAAGGACTCTCTACACTCGCACTGCATGCTGTCGAGCAACACACATCCTGCATGTGGACACGTTTGAGAGGACTCTTTGGCTTGTGATACTGTACTCCACCATCAACCACTAACGACTATGTTCCATATTGCTGTTGGTGTGTGTGTGTTTCAACTTGAATGTGTAGTGTATTAGTGTGCATGTGTGCATGTGTTCATGTGTTCATGTGAGCATGTGTTCATGTGTGCATGTGTGCATGTGTTCATGTGTTCATGTGTGCAAGTGTGCATGTGTGCATGTGTTCATGTGTGCATGTGTGCATGTGTGCATGTGTTCATGTGTTCATGTGTGCATGTGTGCATGTGTTCATGTGTGCAAACATCCTGTACACATGGTAAAGTGTGCTTTCTGTCTCACTCTCACAGGTGCTGAGGTATTGTTGGATGGGTGCAGCAGGGAACCTGAGGTCACTGCCACAAATAGTGACCATGATGATACATGTGTAGTGGCACAGGCATGTTTGACAGGGTCTGTCAGTGGTCCACCAATCGACAGTACACAGCTTTCAACCCCATCTATGCGCACATACATACTGCCATTACATCCCTCAACACCAATGGCCTTAGGTGAGGAACAGCATACGGTAGGCATTGACCAGGAAAGTGTGGTATCCATGGCACATGCAACCCCACACAGCAGCCATGCCCAGACACACAGAATGGTACCACATAGGCATATGCCCAGGGGCTCTCGTGGGAGCATCACTGGCCGTAATGCCCCTGGCAGGTGTGCCCACACAGGTCTCACAACCTCAGGTATGTTCCGGGCTGTGATGCAAGCACAGGCACATATGGAACGGTACACCAGGCAGGGACTAAGGGCGCAAAGGGCTCATAACACCACCATCAATGACAGTATCTGTGACCTTGCCGGTGCCATCCACAATTACACCAATGTCATTGATAGACATTGGGGGGAGACACTAGATGTCCTCCGCAATGCTATGTCCATGTGCCAGGACAGTGCAGGATGGCTGGGACGTCAATGTGGATGTATGCCAGCAACATCCTCAGCTGGCAGCTGGCGTGGACGATGCTCAAGTGCCAGCCACTCCCGTAGTGCCAGTACCAGCCACAGCAATTTTGTGGCTGGGCTGTCAGTAGACCGTCCGAGAGGACCGCATGCACGTGACTCTAGCCAGTCCCAGCAGGGACATGGGTCCAGTCAACATCCATCTGCCTCTGACGATAGTACTCAGTCTGGCTTAGTACCCGATACTGTCCGTGTCACCCCTGCCAGGCACAGGTACTGTGTCCGTGGCTGGAGACAGTGATCTGTACAGCCTGGCAGGTACAGTCTGTGGCTGTCCCACAAACTCCCATATTTGGCAACCACAAGGGGGTACTCTGTGCATGCAGACACACACACATACTACCAGCAAATAGGGCTAACACATACACACACACATCACATCAGCACTGACCCATACTCTACTGTTGTCCCTCACACACACACACACACACACACACACACACACACACACACATACACACACACACACACACACACACACACACACACACACACACACACACACACATACATGT
The DNA here is from genome assembly GCF_019279795.1 of Protopterus annectens. Taxonomy (NCBI): domain Eukaryota; kingdom Metazoa; phylum Chordata; order Ceratodontiformes; family Protopteridae; genus Protopterus; species Protopterus annectens. Next base: position 1,686,330,514 of record NC_056731.1, on the reverse strand, counting down.
TGATTGGATGGGTCATTGTCAGGCTTTGGAAAACAATCACACATCCTGTGCATATGATGAGAATGCGCCACCTCCTGTCATCTGTGACATTGATGCAGGAACAGGATAACATGTTGCTGATGCACAGGGTGACCTACTAGCAGTGTAGCAATGTTAGCATGTTGTGAACAGTAAAGTGTAATGATATCCTTGTAGGTGTATCTGAGCAGGCATGATGCATCACAGCAGTGATTATCAATTCCGTATTGTTTACACCAGTGTTAATTCCAAACATGGATTGTCCACACACGTGGCAGTTGGCTGATGTGTGTGGTACTGGCAGCATGTGTCACTGAGTGGATATAACATCTGTGATGTGTGCTGTACAGATTCCAAGGTGTACATTTGTGAACATGGTGGAGGTGCACTGTTTGCATGTATGTGCATGGCGGGCACATGGGAAGGGTGACATGCCCTGTATTACACAGTGTTAATAATTCATATTTCCTATTGTTGTCCAATATGCATGTCACTACACATATGTCACAACTTAGGTACACATGTGTGCATGACATGATATGACACTATGCTGTGGGTGATACTGTTGATATTGGTCATTGGTTAGCATTCTGGTAGTGTACATAACCTCAACAGCCTGATTTTAACCAATCGTTAAATGATGTCACACAGCTGTAGGATACACAGTAGCATTAGAATTTTTCCGGTATTGTACTATACCAGTTACCAGTGGTATATGACCACCACACATTCCCGTAACCACTCCTGATTGGCATGTGTCCATCCTAGGTGCAAGCAGACACACTAGGGATATGTACATCCACATCTGGTGATGCATACAGTGGCCTACAAAGCATTCCCTGGATTAGACACCTATCCTCCACAAGAGTATCATACAGACACATACCTGTTGACAAACCCATGTTGTGAAGCTATGATCCAACAATAGCATAGTCATCCACATTTACTACACATAGTATCCTGATAGTACCACATTGGTAGTAGCACACAACATGTAGCAGGGGTACCAATGTGTACAAACAGCCACATGTGATTTCATCTGTTCTTTGAGATCCACATTCCCAAAGCTATGCTGATGTCCCTCAGTGTATCACATAAGCAATAAGGGGTCTGTATGCATATACACAGAGTTGTTGTATACCTACAATGAATGGCCATTATTGACAGACTGTGTTGTGTTTGGGCATGTCTGTCATATACCGCAGGCATACACCCACACTCACACTATTCTATAACAACTGTCATGTGTGTGTGTGTGACACAGATGACCTAGGGCACAGCTCAGTACAGTGGCGGGACTTGTCATATACATACATATGTGAGCTATGGTCCAAGAAGCAGCAACAACAACTGTCAATGGTAACAGATGTAGTCGTGTTGACAGCCGGCTTCACACCTAAGACGTGAATGAGGTCACATGTACATATATGTCTTGGCCACACAGTTACCAATTTAGGTCACTTGTACATATGTGTATTTGCCACTCAGATACCTGCAGTGTGCAATGCACATACTGTTGTGTTACTGATATGTCATACAGTAGTAAAAGCAAAACCCACAACACATTGCTCAACAGTGTCTCACACACACACACACACACACACACACACACACACACACACACATACACCAATTGCAGGATTCAAACCCCTACCTACCTATATCATGGTACTAGACAGATATGCATTACCATGACATGCCATATGCTTTACTGGGAGTTTTCATTTCCACTGCTGTATTTGTGGGATACTGACATCATCAAACCGGCCAAAGGGGAATTCACCTCTTTCAATGTGTTTTCACAGTCTCCAAACAGACCACTCTTCTCATAGGATTAGACAAACACACATACACCCCCCCCACACACACACATTCACACACAGTATTTGTAGGATTCAAATCCCTACCTAACTTTGCTATGACACTAGAAAGATATGCATTAACACGACACACTATATGCTTTACTGGGAGTATTCATTTCCAAAGCTGTATTTGTGGGATGCTAACATCATCACACTTGGCAAAGAGGTATTCACCTCTCCTAATGTGTTTTCACAGTCTCCAAAAAGGCCACTCCTCTCAAAAGGCATCTCACACACACATTCAGCATTTGCAGGATTCAAACCCCTGCCTAACTATGCTATGACACTAGGGAGATATGCATTAACACAGCACACTATATGCTTTACCGGGAGTATTCATTTCCATAGCTGTATTTGTGGGATGCTGACATCATCACACTTGGCAAAGAGGTATTCACCTCTCCTAATGTGTTTTCACAGTCTTCAAAAAGGCCACTCCTCTCAAAGTGAATCTCTCATACACACTCACAGGATTCAAACCTCTACCTAACTATATCATGACACTTGGCAGATATGCAGTAACAAGAAGCGCTATATGCTTTATTGGGAGTATTCATTTCCATAGCTGTATTTGTGGGATGCTGACATCATCACACTTGGCAAAGAGGTATTTACTTCTCCTAATGTGTTTTCACAGTCTCCAGAAAGGCAACTCCTCTCAAAGGGAATCTCACACGCACACATCAATTGCAGGATTCAAACCCCTACCTAACTATATTATGGTGCTAGTGAGACACGCATTAACACAACGCTCTATATGCTTTACTGAGTACTTTAATCTCTACTGCTGTATTTGTGGGATACTGACATCATCACACTTGGCAAAGAGGTGTTCACCTCTTTTAATGTGTTGTGAAAGTCTACAAAAAGCCCACTCATCCCAAAGGGGATCACACACATGCAGACACATACAACCCCACACATACAGCAATTGCAGGATTCAAACCCTCCCTAACTATGTTATGATACTAGAGAGATACGCATTAACACAACATGCTATATGCTTTACTGTGTGAGTTCTATTCTCCTGCTATATTTGTAGGATGCTGACATCATCAGACTGGCCATGGTAATGTGTGTGCACTTAGTGTTATGCAATCCCAGGAATGAACCTTGTGGGTCAGCAGGTGTGAACATCTTGAACAGGAATCCACAATTCATAGCTTGTGTGATCTATCTGTGGACAAATTACCATTCCTTCATATGACAATATATATTTATGCACAGAATGTTGGTTTTGTGGATACAACATGTGTCTGTGATGTTGATAAAGGGCTATTCAAAGTCTATGTGGGACCTGTGTTGCTCCTTTCAGTGATGTATGTCCTGGGTGGCTGCCTTGCAAGAAATCTAGCAGGTTTGGGGAACATGATCTGCTCATTAACATACTACAGACGTTTGGGGTGTTGTTTGTCGGATTACAATAGCTCTGTTCCTGACTGCAGTCATGATGGACTCCATGGCTTAACAGTTCGGACTTCATAGGCTTATAGGACTATAGTGCCCATGGTCTGTTGTGCACCAACACTTGTGGGGTGTGCCACATGTTGCTGTAACACATTCAACAGTGTCAGATCCTGTAGAGAGTGTGAGGCTCAACAGACTGTTCAGGTGCAGAGTCTGTTTGTTCTGTTGTTCACTTATGACACATATGGGGAAACAATGTTATCCACGTGATGGGATTCATTTGGCTTTGGGAGGAGCAGTTTACATATTCTACATGTGATATCTCCTGGTATGATGATAGTGCCTTTTGTCACTTGGAGGTGGGTATGTATGTATGGGCCTGTCTGACAGGATGTCAACATTGCCAGTCAGGTACAGTTGACCCTGACTCAGGACATATATGACTGTACATTGCTATTTCTGACATAGCTGAAGGAGGTGTAATGTTTCTGTCTGTACTCCTTCGCAGATAATCTTTCCAAAGTGACAAACCTGAACACTAAACCCCTGTTATACTCTTTTACACACTTAACACACTACTGATCCTTTGTGATCAGTCAACAGTGTATGTCATCATTATATCCTGGCATGTCCAAAGGTCGGTGTTGTGTGTACTCTCCAGTCCAGCTGGTGCATATTGGAATTTTGACGCATTGTTACAACTGCCTTATGTACACAGAGAACACTGTCCTCCTACCAACAAACTCAGATATATGTGAGAGATGCAACTGTATAGACAGACAGGAGGCTGAGCTCTCCCAAGCCATGACTGGCACAGTCTATCAGGTGGTGAAGGTAATCACACACACAAATCCAGTCTCACATGGACCTATGACAACAGCAAACCATATACATTAACACACATTTTACATTTGATTAAAAGCGTTGTATTTTACATTTGATACTTTGTATTCTGATGAAGGTGAAGCACAGTCTTTACCGAAAGCGTGTTTTATATATTTTTGTTCTAACGCTAAATAAACCTGGTAACTATCGCTCTTATTGGTTTAGTTCGCATTTTTTGTTTCATATACATTAACACACAAAGACATACTCGGAGCCTCTAAATATACTCTGCCTAAGCAGCAGAGACATCCAAAGCAGACACACAAACAACTGCTAACCCACAACCATACACACATATCACATAGTTCACAAAATCAGTGTGCCACACAGTCACTGCCCTTAGGCCTACACAACACACCTCATACACTTGTATTAGGTGAATGTAATTGTCAGTTACACTGACATCCCACTCACCAGGCTGAACAAGGAGAAGGTCACTTTGTGCTGTTTGTTGGGTGCCAGGATCTGCCACATGACACATGCACTCTTGTCAGTCCACTGCAAGTACAAATATGGCTCCATCATTGACCATGCTGGTGTGTAAACCCTCAGACGTTCCTCCCTGGACTACATGACAAGAGACATAGAGGAGCTCTCTGATCATGTAGTCCAGGCCAGTATGACCCTGACCTTGTGTAGCATCTTACCCTCACCAAGTAGTATGTCACAGTATACAGACAAACTGATCACTTTTAACAGTTGGCTAACATATTGGTGTCATTCAAAGGAGATCCAGTGTATGTCAGCCTGGGATTACATGCTCAACATGCCACGTAGATTCGCTATGGACGCCATGCACCTGTCACCCCTAGGCTTTCACAGACTGGCTTAGGCTCTTGCCACACACATAGTGGCTGTTTGAAGCGAGGCTCAGAAGACAAAACCACCTCCATAGACGTTACAGGGTAAAGGAAACAGAGAGTAATGCTGCTCAACAACTGATGTCTAACCCTCAGAATGCATGCACTCAGGACTCACATCAGTATGGAGACTGTGGATATATGTGCAGTAACAGACACCTGGTTCAGGCTCCCAAAAGCACACCAGCACTACCAGGTTTTACTTCATACCATGTTTTTTGGACACAAGACTCGGTCCGGACAATAACAACAATAGGGGGGTATCGATATACATCATTCATACACACACCTCCGGGTTGGTAGCACTGCACAAAGCATCGGAGAATGTACATGTGCAACTGACAGTGGGCCAAACTGCATTTCAGTTTGTAGAATGCTACAGACCGCACTCCCAAACTCAGGAACAACACTCGTTATTCCTGGGAACACTGGGGAATGTGAAGGTCTCTCCAAACACCATTATATTGTGTGACTTCAGATACACAAACATTGACTGGGAATACTACTCAAGCACTGATACCCTCGCACAACAGTTGCTAGGATTGTTACACTCAAATGCTATGGCAGACCTGGTCACCACAACCACAGGGGGTTAAAACATGTGGGACCTGATCATCACCAACATGGGGTCTCTATGTTCCACACCAGAGGTATACCCCTCATTGTTAAGGTCAGAACATACATTCATCTCACTAGACATACTCATCCCATACACACACACATCCTAAGTGATCTCAGTGATGTACTTCTCATGAGCAAATGTCACACTTATACAAACCGAGGTGGTATCCGTGGAATGCATGGATCATGCTATCCCAGATAACTACAAGACTCGCTCCTCCAAACGCAGAGGACCTGTCTGGTGGACCATGGCCATTAATGAGCTATACAAGGACAGGAGGAGGCTACTACATGATAGAGCACAATCCCAATCAGGAAGGCATCTCTGATCAGTACTATGGAATAGCTATGATCACTTGTTGATTCATCTAAGGGCCACTTCTAACGGACACTTGCAACAGACACTATGGACAATCACAAGGCCTTCTTTAGTTATGTCAGGGACCTGGGTGGGAACTCACAGATATGCTGTGAATTACTGCATAATGACAAAAGATACAGTGAACCCACTGACATTGCAAACATCCTGGACAACAGGTTCAGTGGGAATGTTTCCCCACCATCCCCCCTGCAGTGCACATGTCCATCCCAACAGGGTGTAGCCTCCCTGACATCACAGATGAACAGGTGAGTGCTGCCCTCTCCATAGCAGACAACACAGCATCAATGGGACCAGACGGTGTCCTAGACTGAGGGGTTACACGAGATTCATGACGAACTTCACACTCACATTATGTCACTGTTCAATATCGGAGTTACTACAGGATATGTACCCAAGGAATGGCATACAGCAACAGTGTTCCCGCTCCACAGTGCTGGTGCCACAAGGGACCCTGGACAATATCGCACTATATGCCTAACTATCCTGGTCTGCTAAGCTATGGAGCATATTGTCATGGAACACATACACATAGACATTGTGAACCTACAGACACTGGATCCTACACATTTGGCTTTGTTGTGGGCAGATCTTGCCTCTTGCACCTGTTTGATGTCTTTAAACAGTTAACAGGTCCATAGATGTGCAGAGGGTTGTACACACAGCCTACCTGGAGCTCGCACAACAGTTCAACACAATACCCCACTCGGCCTTTATACATAAGCTCACTGGCTTCAATATCTACACATATGTCACAAGATGGATTGCTAACTGGATCATGGATAGTACCCACATGGTCAGTATTGCAGGTGCCATGTCTGACTATACACCAGTTACACATGGCATCCCACAGGGCTCAGTCCTGGGACCTCTCTTGTTCTGTATATATTTCTGAGATGTACTGGCAACACAGGAGGAATATGGCTGACCATGTTTGCAGATGACTGCAAACTGTGTGCCATAATCGACTCCCCAGCTGGAAAAAGCATCCTCAGAAAGGGTCTCACAGAGATGGATGGCTGGTGCCAGAGCCATGGCCTACAGCTACCTTCCTTTAGATGCATAGTCATCACCTTTGGTAATAACATCGTGCCCACACATTACCACATAGGTGATGATACATCACGTACAGTGTGTGTGATTTGGGGACATGAATACTTAGTACTCTCACCTTTGACATTCACATTGCCAATGTTGTTGGACACACCTTCTATATAGCCCACCTTATCCCATAGAGTTTTACATCCAGATCAGGTGGGGGTCATTGTGCCCCTATACTCATCAGGCCCATGCTTGGATACAATGCCCCATTTTGGATGTACCTTATCCAACACCTGCAGCAACTGTAATGTCCACAAATGTACCTAACCAAGTGGATCTAGGGACTCACACAGATGGTATGCACAGTTTGGCTATGGTGACCCCAGCTCTCCTCTGTTGCTTACTGCCTACTTGGATGCAATCTGTGCCTGTTGTTTGAAGCCATGTCCATCACAGCATTGATGGACAGGCTCCACATCAGGATATCAAAGTCCCTTACAGCTAAACATTCCAGGGACAGGTACGTCAGCAATGATGTTAATAGGGCATGCTGGAGGGGCAGATTCCCAACCCAGAAGCTTTACTCACTCGGGAATGAGATCTCATTCCCACATACGCAGAGACCCACACTGACCACCTACAGGTGACATCTTCACAGGTGGATGGATGATCGTATGTTTAGCCATGGGATATGTTCTAGGTCCCTGCTAGACAGAGGCAGAATGAAATTAACATATGTGGGATATCTTGTGTGACCTACTATTCACAGGCACAGTCTACTAATCTAGCAGGGTTGCAAAATACAAACACACTGTGGCTAGGCTTCTACATACCCTAGGGCAGATAGCCTAGTGTCAACCTCTGAACCTATGCTAATGTTTGGGATGCACATTGTTCAGTGATGGTACTGATTGCAGGTTTTATTTCTTCTTTGCTTTCCCACTTTCCATGAACAACCTAGGTATCTGCATAACATATTTGATTATGACAGGGTTTCACTATATTATATGTGTGTCTGTTGTCATATCACTGTGTGCACATGGTGGATTGGTGAAAAGTGCGAGGTTCCTGGGTTGACACATGCAACTGACGGATATGTGTGGCCCACTGCTGTACTCAGACATGCCCTAAGTGTGTGAGCATGCCCAGTTCAGACTTTCAGTGTTTTGTTGCCTGACATTTGTCTCATATATTCAAGTTTGTGAGCATGCCCAGTGTGACCTTGCAGTATGTTGCTGTCTGAGGTCCACTACATTTGTTGATGTGTGTGAACATTACCAATATAGACATTTATACTATATGTGCGTTGAATATCAGGTTCTATTCTTACTGCAGGCCTCACCTTTGTGTCTTAACTCGACAGGGATTATGCTATGCCTGCAAGGTTTCCATGAGATACTTTGCATTGACATATCAATATTTTTTCATACAAGCTGACCATTGACATACTGTCATGGTTTAGTGATTCTGTACTATGACTATAGTGCACTGTATTCTGGGTTCGAGAACTGTCACTGCTTCATATTTTCATACATGGCAAAACAGACTGCTTCAAGAAAAGTGAAGCAAATATGAACATGTTAACCTGCTTTTGCTGAACTATGCCCACATTTGACCAGACTTACACAACATTGCTCAATGTTGACCAACATTGCTGAACAGTGCACAATATTGCTCAACATTGCCTGTAGTTGTGCTACTTAGTGTGTGCAATTTTGTTTACATATACTAAATAGTGGTGAGAGCTGTTTAGCACTGCTTTATATTGCTTAACACATAGCAATCATGCCTCAGGTGGTGCTGCAGGGCTGCCTATGTCGGATGCACATTTTACACTCCCTATACATGTTTGTTAACAGGTAGTGTCAAGTTAGGCATCACTTTTACTATATGTGTGAGTCAGAGAGAGGTATCATTTCCAGGGTTCCTACTGAGCCAGTGTATATGCTATGCGTTGCCTCTTTGCCAAGGCCAAAGCATACTGGGCACGCCTCCTTCTGCCTACTGGGGCAGGCTCAGGTTGTTCCTCCTCCGAGTCACGCTCTGCCAGTGATGGCCTTGGCAATGGTGGGGGGCTGTTGTGCCCAGCCCTATGCTGCTCCTGCTACAGCTGTTTTCGCAGGATCATATTGTGTAGCAAAGCACATACCATGACTATTTGGGTACATGTAGTTGGTGAGTAGTGCAAGGCTCCACCAGATGTGTCCAGCCACTGGAACCGTGACGTGAGCAGCCCAAACACACGCTCGATTACATTTCCTGTTTGTGCATGTGCCTCATTATGGCGTTCCTGTTCAGGTGTGTGTGCATTTCTGATGGGTGTCATCAGCCACGGCTCAAGTGCATATCCAGCATCCCCCACAAGGTGACTATGAGGGATGTCCCCATTGGCAAATGTCTGGTACAGCTGCGTCAGATGCCAGATATGGGAGTCATGGTAGCTTCCAGGGCAGCCAGCACACACATTCATTATTATGCCCTGGGCATCACACACGACCTGGCAGTTGATGGAGGGGTAACCCTTGCAGTTATAGTAGACCCTAACCCGCTCACCGGCTGGTGCTTTGATGTGAATGTGCATGCAGTCTATTGCACCCACTACCTCAGGGTATTCCGCTATTTGCTGGAAGTGACGCATATTGCTGGCCGATACCGCGTGGGAATTGGGGAAATACACATGCTCACCAACATGTGCTGACATGGCATTCAGGAACTGGTGCAGTACCCTGAATGCTGATGCCTGTGAAATCCCCATCATATCGCCAGTTGGTCTCTGGAAGGTACCTGTTGCTAATATTCTTAGGCCAACACATACCTAGGTTTCCACTGGGATGGGTTCCCACCTGTTGGTTCTGTGTGTGAGGCATGGCCTGCACAGCTCAACTATTTGCTGCATGAGGTCTCTGTCCACTCTATAGCGCTCCACTATCTCCAGCTCATGTAGCCCCTGGTAGGTTACCCTAGGCCTGTACACTCTTCTCCGTCTCCTCACTGTGGGTTGCTCAGCAGCATTCGCATTGTCACCACCCTCAGCATGTTGCATATGTCGCCTTATAACAGCAATGGCAGCCCCTAACATTTCTTTGTCTCACTAAAGCTTTTTCAGTTTTCACTTCTATTAGCTTACTGCAGTGTTGCAGTGTCTCTGAGAAAAACATAGTGCAAAGTAGTTTGCTGAGTTTTAAGTGCTGGGCTGGGCTGGGCTAGTGTACTGCCTGTGTAATTTCCTGATTCTGATTGTTTTCACCTGCTAGCTCTGCTAGTACTCCCTGGTTAACTTCCTACTATTTGTTGTGCTTCCTTTTTCCTTTCTGTTTCCTCAGGGGGCAGCGCTACGCACACAAGCGCTAACACGCGCACACCAGCTCACACGTGCGCACACATGCTTACACGGGCTGCAACTTGCTTATTCTTGCTAACACATGCACACACAGGTGCAAACGCGCTTACACGGGTTTCAACATCCTTACACTTGCTTACTCCAGCTTAAACGCACGCACACAGGTGCACACGCACGCACACAGGCTTACTTGGTTTTACAGGTGCGCACACGCACATACACGTTGCAGGCATTTCTACAAGAAACTTTGGTGTTGTTCACGGCATACACCTTCAATTTCTTGCCTTTAGCTAGGGTACCTGTTGACACACCTCTTCCAGTGATTAGTATCTGACAGCAGACACATGCCACTCTACTCCAATGAGCTTCACTTCTCTCAGACATATCCCCCCTTATGATGTCACCTATCTTCTACTCTGTTACACACCTTATCCTACTCCTACACTACACTGACTGTGATCTTTTGCTATGTAAACTTGTGATTCACTGTCCTTACCCTCATTTGCATAGGATTGCCTACTAATGCTTGGTTACAACTCTTAGACTGAGCTTCCCCCCTTAGTAACCTCTACTTGGTAGCCATGTTGCCTTTGGACTGCCATTCATTCCCTTGCATTGTATATTAGGAATTACTGTAAAATCCACATTTCTGCATTTTAATTATTGTTTTTCTGTTTTTTACAGTGCAACGCATTTGCGCGGCGCTGCGCTACACTTAAACATCGGCGATCGGGAAAAAAAAATTATTTTATTTTATTTTTGCATTGGTGGACATTGCCAATGGCCATATTATTGGCCATTGGCATGCTTCCTTGACTGGATGCATCCTTTTTTTCGAGCTGTCACGGCTCCGTTTTGCTATTTGCAGAACCGTACTCAGTTGTCAACGGAGTACATTTCTGCAAATAACACTACTCTTACTCGGACAGGTTAGGGTTTCCTGGATCTCAATTTTACCTCATTCGCATGCCTTTCAGCAGCAAATGAGGTAATTTGCATATCCTAGCCCTGTCCATGTAAGAGGAGTTTTAGGAGCTCTCTTACATGCCCCTGCTGGCTGTTCCTGGATTGCTTGGAAGACATGTTGGCAGCATATAGTCTTACTCTACTCTTAGACTCCGAGCAAGCCTTCGTGAATCCGGCCTCAGTGTGTGTGTGTGTGTGTGTGTGTGTGTGTGTGTGTGTGTGTGTGTGTGTGTGTGTGTGTGTGTGTGTGTGTGTGTGTGTGTGTGTGTGCGTGTGCGCGTGTGTAATTAATTATCTACTTTTTCCTAGGAAGGACTTAAAGGACACTCCTATACACAATGCTGAATTAAATCTATTTGTGGATGGTGCCTGTGGAAGAGATTGAAATGAAAATTTGGTCTGACTGCACCAGTCATAATATTTTCTTTAACAAAAATTAGAGGCTCTTTTATTGCCCAGACAGCTAGCAGTAGTTAAATATAATGCCCATCAAAAGGGTATAGATACTGTGTCAAAAGGAAATAATTTGTCAGATCAAACTGCTAAACAAGTTGTAGAAGGATTTTGTGCAAATTTTCATGTAATGTTATTGCAAGACTCTAACAGTGATGATGTGTTTGATTTCAAGAGAGTATCTGCTTTCCAAGCTGAGGCATCACAGGGAGAAGTTCAGACGTGACTTAAAGACAGATGCAGTAAATCTGCTGATGGGTTATGGCAACATCCAGATGGCCGACTGGTGGTGCCTGCCTCCTTGCTACCTTACCTGGTAAGGGCATAACATTTACCAGCCCATGCAGGTAAGACAGCTTTATTTAATCAAATTACCCAAAGGTGGTATGCCCCTCGTGTCTCCTCTTTGATACTTCATTATGTTAATAACTGTGTAATATGCTTAGAGCATAATGCTAGCAAAAATACAAACATTAGGGCTGCATGTTTACCACCACCTTGGGGACTTTTTGTTAATGTGCAGCTAGACTTTGCACAAATGCCAAAAGTACGTAATTGACAATATGTATTAGTAGTAGTTTGTATGTTTTCTACCTAGGTGTAGGCCTACCTATGCCACAAAGCAGACTCTGTAATTTTGATGTACCTTGTACTATCAATAGTGACCAGTGAACTCATTTTAATTCCCTGACTAGAGAACTATGCAAGATTTTTTTTTTCTAAGTTGAGTCTTCACTGTCCCAACCATTTGCAGTCATCTGGGTTAGTAGAGGGGGTTAATATGAACCTTAAAAAAAGAGATTTCAAAGATTTGTGCTGAAACAAACCTTAAATAACCAAAGACACTTCCTTTACCATTAATGAGTATGAAAAGTACATTAAATACTACAAAGAGATTGAGTTCCTATGAGATATTAATGGGAAGACCCATGGCCCTACCAGCTACTCCCCCTGTGTCAAATTAAGAATTAACACTAACAGATGATGTTATACAACTATAAAATCAAAACTTATTCATTTCAAAACTATAACAAAAGCTCTTCTTCAACCTCCTGACCAACCCTGTCATCAACTGCAGCCCAGTGATTGGGTTTATGCTAAAACTTTCCAAAGAAAGAACTGTTTGAGTCCAAATAAAGAATTGTTCTGTGAAAGCTCCAGATGAATCATCTTTGACAGCAAAGGAAGATCGAAGTGCGAAAGCCAAATCACCTGCCTCAGTAAAAGAGTAAGGAAAAAAAATCAGTTAAGACAGCAGATCATGATGAATCTAGAGACAACGGGTACTTTTACTTTGTTTTTGTTGTAGTTTCCTTTTATAAACTGGTAAAGGGAAAAAACTTTCACGTTGGTACTTTGACACTATGTTGTGGTCTTAAATGTGACAAAATTTTGGGTGTGTTCACAAATATGTCATCATTTTAAGGCAGATATTCCCATGATTCCAATCCTTGCATCACAGGTGACATCTGATAAGGATCTTAGTGACACTAATCTAACTTGGCTTAATGTGACTGACTTTTCAAAGGTTGTGCCTCTTCAGCTTGCAACCACAAATCGTGGAGACATATGTTATGGAAAAACTGGAATTGTGCCAGGGGAACCAGAAAATGTAATGACACTAGACATGACAGTGTGTTGAACTCTTTATACTTAAAAAGCTATGACTGGAGGCATGGCATGGGCATGATAGAGAACCATTACTACATTTGTGGTTATCGTGCCTACACCTGGTTGCCTACAAACTGGCTTAAATGTTGTTTTGTGGGCTATATTATTCCTGCTATTTAAAATTTCAAGAACCCTCCAGCAGGCAGAGTGAGAAATAATTGGGAAATCCACTGGGCAGAGCAAGTATTTTGAGCTTTTGTTTTTGGGTATGGAGTGCAAAGGACAATGTTCAAAATCACCATGCTTGCTCAAATTCTTCAGGAGGTAACAAATCATGCTTTTCATCACATCACGATGGCAGATTGAGAAATGACTGAAATTCAAACTGTGGTATTATAAAACTAGTTGGCACTTGACATAATGCTTGCTGCCAAAGGGCGAGTATGTACCCTCATAGGAACACGTTGTTGTTCTTATATTATTGACTAACACAATGAACAAGAAAAGTTTGCCAGTTTCATGGAACAGAGAGCCAAGGACCTGGACAGCACATTTAAACAGGGGACACTTTTTGGACGATTGGGCACTGTATTCGGTAACCTGGAAACTAGTATATTACAAGGTATCATTACAATAATTGGTATTATTCTTTTAGTTGCTTTAATATTTTCTGTTCTAATGGCTGTGATTTAACTCAAGTGCACATGAAATGCCAATTAAAAAATATCTAATAATGAACTTAAAGTAAATGAAAATTCAATCACTGCAGATGATAAATATTACGATGCTGAAGCATAATTTAGCAAGTTAAGAAGAATTAAAATGGAACTGTGTGTTGTGAGACACTGATAGTGTCAAATGGGGATATCTCTTACAGAAAAACATATTGTCTCATGATTATTGTTCACAGAATGCATATTAACTTGCAGTTTCTTTACAAATGAGTCAAATAAAATGTTTGTACTATGTTTATGTTGAAATTAAAAGGTAGAATAGATGCATGATTATGAAAAATGCCATTTCACTTAAGTTGTAGCTTTATATTTCAAATGCTTTACAACTAGATTCTCTTCTCATTATCACATTACAGTGCACTGGCAGAAAACCGAAGGCAAAGTAGGTGCTAAAGGAGTTAAGGGATGTTACTATGTTTAAAAGAGTCTGTTTTCAGGGTGTAATGGAGGGAGGAAAGAAAACAATGTGCCAAGAATCTTTTGGAAGCTCTAGCTTTCTCAGGTTGGGGGATGAATCATACCAAGAATGTCTGTAAGATAGTGTGTACTGGTACTGAATGATACAAGGTGAAAAGACAGATTGTTAGACCAGGTGGTCAGTGCTTTAAAAAACATATTTGTCAAGTGTTCATGTAAAGTTCTCAGCGAGAAGCACGAGGCCGCAAATTATTTTAAACTTGTCTGATTTGTTAAAAGTTATGTCAAAGGTCTGCATGCATGAAATTGATAAGGAAGCATATAAATGTAGCATTATTTTCCTTTGTTCTCTAAGACTCAGTTGGAAATTTTGTGAAGGCAGTCTCCCAGCGCTGTTTATGGAATAAGCCAGTACTTTGCACATCCTGAAGCGTTATTCATGACTCAAGACTAAAAAAGGTAAATCTCTTTGCTATTTATTTGTTGCACTTGAACAGCATCAAACGCATATACTCTCACATACTATGCAGTGCTGTGGCTTAATGTCTAAGCCACTGTCAAGCTTATTGTTAGTTTGCCATGCCATTTGTTGTCTTCATACAAACAACCTGTATAGCTATATATCTGTCTACATCTGTATCTATCTAGCTATCCGAATGTGTATATATATATATTTATATATATATGGGGAAACTAATTTTAATAGATTTCCCCTTTGGTTGAGATCTGTTTAGCTGTCTACACAGATGGTCAACAGGTGTGCGAGATAGTACAGTTCTTGGGGTAGGGAAATATGCCTTTAGGCTGTTTTTTGTGGAAGTGTTTTGTATGCACTGAGATTTTGCAAGACATATGCATAGTAAATCTATATAAACATGTATATAGACATATAAATAAATATATATCTATATATACTTTTTTTT
>NC_056731.1:1685804826-1685944826 GCF_019279795.1 Protopterus annectens | reverse complement strand
CGCAAGAGACAGCTTGCACCTGTCACCCCTAGGCTTTCAAATACTGGCCAAGGCTCTTGCTGACCCCATAGTGCCTTTTTTAGGCAAGGCTCAAAAGTCAAACCCACCTCCATAAACAGCACAAATAAAAAAATGAGGGTTATGCTACTCAACGCCAGGAGTTTAAATCTCAAAATGCATGCACTCACAGCACTCCTCAGTATGGAGATCGTCGACATCTGTGCAGTAACTGAAATGTGGTTCAAGGCTCCACAGAGCACCCAAGCACTACCGGGCTACAACTCATACCACACATTTCGGCCACAGAACATGGAACGAAGCACAAAAGGGGGGGTGTATCCATATTCATCAAGGATACCTAAACCTGCAGGTTAGTGGCGCAGCATGATACCTCTGAGATCATCCATGTGCAACTAACATCAGGCAAATCTGCAATGCAAATTGTGGCCTGCTACAGATCACCCTCCATGACCCAGGACCACCATTCCACCTTTCTGGAGACAGTGGAAACATGAAGGTCCTACTGAACACCCTGATATTGGATGATTTCAATTACCCTACCCTTAACTGGGAAAACTACTCAAGTACAAACTCCCAGGTCCAATGCTTCCTGGAATTTATCAACTCAAATACCCTGGATCAGCTGGTAAACTCCCCTACCAGAGGTGAAAACATATTGGACCTGGTCATCGCCAACATGGGCAACAGGTGTTCCACACCAGAGGTCAACCCATCACTGGTTAGATCAGACCATAAACTAATCACTCTTGATGTCCACACCACACCACCACTTCCAACCAAGGAAACCACACTGAAAAACTTTCTATAGCAAACTTTACCTTACTTAAAACAGAGGTGGTAAGTTTCACAGCCCCCACGCTAAAGGATAAAAATGCACTCTATGAGCACCTACAAGGATGCATGGATCATGCCATCCCTAATAAAACCAAGACTCACTCCCCTAAGAGAAGGAAACCAGTCTGGTGGACCCCTGCCATAAACAGGCTATACAATAGAAGGAGGAAACTAGTTCAGAAAAAAAGCAAATCCCAAGAAGGAAAGACATCCCTAATCAGTATCATTAAGAAACTAAGATCCCTCATAAAATCCTCCATGGCTAACTTCGAAAGAAAAATAGCCAAGGATTCAAAAGATAACCACAAAGCCTTCATTAGCTATGTCAAGAATCTAAGTGGCAACTCACAGATATGCTCTGAGTTAGTGCAAAATAGCACAAAATATACTGAACCCACTGATATTGCCAACATCCTGGCAGATAGATTCAGTGCAAACTTCACCCCCCCTCACCCTCAAAAGGGCCCACAACAATACTGGAAAAGTGTAGTGTCCTGGAAATCACAGACGCACAGGTGAAAACAGCCCTTTCAAAAGCCAAGCGTTAATGGGGCCAGATGGTATCCCAGGCTGCATCTTGCGCGAACTACAGAACGAACTAACCCCCCACCTAAACACACTGTTCAACCTCAGCCTCTCCACAGGCTATGTGCCCATAGAATGGCACACAGCAATGGTTATTCTGCTCTACAAAGGAGGGGACAGAACTGACTCTGGTAACTATCGCCCCATAAGCCTGACTAGCCTGGTCCTCAAGGCTATGGAGCGCATCATCATGGAACTCATTAACAAAGACATTGGGAACCTTCAAACACTTGAACCGACCCAGTTCGGCTTTGTTAAGGGCAGATCATGCCTACTAAACCTGGTTGACTTCTTCGAGACAGTCACCAAGGCCATAGATGAGGGGAAGGTAGTTCACACAGCCTACCTTGACCTCGCCAAGGCTTTTGACACCATTCCCCACTTGGGAATTATAGAAAAACTCACCAGCCTGAACATAAACCCCTATGTCACGAGATGGGTTGCCAACTGGCTTACAGACAGAACTCACATGGTAAGAATAGTGGGCTCCAGATCCAACTGTAAACCAGTCACAAGTGGTATCCCACAAGGCTCGGTCCTGGGACCCCTACTGTTCGGCATATACTTCTCAGAAGTACAGGCAAACACAGGAGGACTATGGCTAACCAAGTTCACTGATGACTGCAAATTGGGAGCCATAATTGACTCTCCGGCTGCCATGGACATTCTCCAAAAGGGCCTTACTGAGACGGACACCTGGTGTCAAAGTCATGATCTCAAGCTAAATGCCAAAAAATGGATAGTCATCCAATTTGGGAAAAACAAAACACCCATGAATTACCACATAGGTGGCAGCCCCCTTAATACAGAAGAGGTAATAAGAGATCTGGGGACCCAGGTAGATAGTAATCTCTCCTTTGACAATCATATTGCCAAAGTAGTTAGGAAATCCTTCTGTGTAGCCCATCTAATTACTAAAGGGTTCGCATCTAGAAATAAAGAGGTTATAGTGCCCCTCTACTCGTCACTCATCAGACCCATCAGAGCACAATGCCCAATTTGGGATGTACCTCACAAGACACTTCCAACAGCTGGAAAGACCACAAAAGTACCTCACCAAGAGGATTACTGGCCTCAAACATATGTCCTATGCAGCCCGACTGGAAAACCTCCAGCTGTACTCAGTGGCATATCGCTTACTCAGAGGTGATCTCTGTCTGACTTACAAAGCCATGTCCAACTCAGAATTGATGGACATGCTCCACCTAAAGAAATCCAAGTCACTGCGAGACACTCGCTCTAGTGAGCTAAACCTCGCCACAACAATAAATAGAACATGCTGGGGGGATAGATTCCTGTCACAGAGAATCCCCATGCTTTGGAACAAAATTCCAAACTACATTAGGCAGAGCCCCTCACTAACACTCTTCAAGAGAAACCTTGACGAGTGGATGGGTAACAGAAAATACACCCCTGGGATCACTTCATTGGCTCTTCTTGACAAAGGCTCAGTTAATTAATCAATGGGGCGGCGAAAGCTGACACACTCTGGCTAGGCTTATAAATGCCCTCGGCACGTTTCTGATAATGAATCTCTACTTACTTTTACTCTATGTTTAACTCTTTGCTAACTTCATACATTTCTATGTCAGTAGCACAATGAGAAAAGTAGCTGAAGAGAAGATATGAAGTTTAACTTTAGGTATATGGCTTTAAAGCATTGTAATATGTACCTTTTCAACATGGCGGATATACGTATGATGCTCCAGGCGGTATTGGTGATGTGTATGGAACAATACTATGTGATCCTGTGCGTACATTTTTATAGATGCAGTGTGATCTCGGAGTCGGTATACTTTATTTCCTAGGGGTGTAGGGGGCTTGCCCCCCCCTAAAATGTAAAAACAAACATTGGTTTGTTTCAGTATTTTGAAAGATGGTGTTTTGATGTTTCAGTATTGTCAGTGTTCGGTATGGTGGCAGTCGGTGAAATGTGGTTTCAGTATTTTGAGATTATGGGATTGTGAACTCGGAAAAATAAGTGTCAGTATTGTGAGTTTTTGGTGTTGTGAAGTAGATATATATATACATATATATATATATATATATATATATATATATATATATATATATATATATAGATAGATAGATATTTTATAGATATATATTTTATAGATATATATATATATATATATATATATATATATATATAAAGATACACACAGTGTGTGTCTATAGATATATATATATATATATTTATATAGGGTACCTGTTATTTAATCGACCATCTTAAATATCGAATGCTGGAAGTTCAAATGGGGAAGTTCGAAAAATAGAAATGTCGAAGCCATGGAAATTCAAATTCTTTCCCAGGGAAAGAATTTGGTTGGCTGTTTCCGTGGCTTTGACATTTTCTGTAGTGTGGTGCAAAAGTTACGGATCGGGTTAAGGTAAGTGTGTGAGTGTGATGGATGTTGGGGTTAGGGTGTGGGTAAGGTAAATGTGCGAAAGTGACGGACTTTAGGGTTAGGGTACGGATAAGGTAAGACTTTATATTTTTACAAACAACGCTAAATTTAACCTTGTTCCTCTGTTTAAGATACTTTCTAACCACTCTAAATATTTTCTTTTTCCTTTTGCAAATGTTATTAGTTTAGCAGTCCACCAATATATTTACATCTTGTAAGGCTGTAGGAATAATCAGAACTAATATTCCTCACAGATGCAGGTAACATAGTCTCTAATATTGTATATCCAAAATCATTTTTTTATTATATTCAATACAGTTTGTAACATGAAACATTATACAAAATATGCTATCAATCTAGTTTACTAAAATTGTATTTAAGAAATTTAATGACAAATAGACTTTTATCATACTTGATATTAAGGCTAAAAGAATGGTGGCCAGACAAGCCCAAAAAAGGCTCCACTATTACATTTTTAATTAATCATTCATGACTTGTATGTATAACATCTAAGATAGTATGCCTCCTGGTTGGTTCTTTAACCATGTGAGAGAATTCATTTTGACAAAATAAATCCAAAAATTATTGTACAGCATCAGAAGATGAATGTCAGTTCTCCCAATCAATATGTGGATAATTTAGATAACCTATCAAAACTGTCCCCAGGGTGTTGCAAAAAACTGATTGATATTATTAACATATTCCACATGCCTAACTATATTCAGTGAAGGTTTTCTGTAACACTTTACAGTATGAAAAGGTTCAGCTTTAATACCACTATAAACATCTTTTTCAAAAAACAAACAAACAAAATAACTTAAAGAAACAAACAGGCAAAGGGCATTCACATAACTAGAACTAATTCAATTTATTATAAGCACTTTCAAATGTAAAAATTCACAAACTTCCTCAGACAAAGACAGTTGTTAACTGACTTAGTTTAAATAACCCTCCACATCAACGACATCATATCCTGTAAAACATTTAAAAAGATATTGTCCATTAAATCACAATGTAATCACAAGGACATATTTCATTCTACATAAAGTTCATTGCACCTTTAACAAACCTTAATTAATTACATTAATTAACATGTAAAAGCATATAAATATATACAAGTATATTAAAACATATAACAATATCAAAGCTAGTACACAATTGGTCATTTAACGTCTATTTAAGGCCTTAAGCTTCAAAATACATTTAATGGAACTGTATTCATTTAAACCGGAATAGATGTAAGTGTTAGTTAATACTTGCTACCATAATTCTCTAAGTTCTAATTCTACAGATACTGGCCCACCTCTAATATCACCGTGTATTTGTTCAATAACAAGAAACAAAAATGAGTGCTCAGGACATTCAATAATATGTTTTGCTAGAGTGTTGTTTACATCTTTCCTATTAATGCTATATAAATGTTCATATATTCTCTTTCTAAAGTGCCTATCAGTTTTCCCAATATAGAACTGGGGACAATTTTGACACTGGGCTAAATATACCACACCAGTGGCATTACAATTATATTTACCCTTAACTCTATATTTATTTCTACCTATGGAAAAACTATTAGTTACTTTAATATGTTTACACATTCTACAAGAACCACATTTGTACATGCCTCCATCCTTTTGTAAAAGGGGCAATACAGTCTCAACCACATTTTTAAGGTTCTGTCCCCTTTTATAAACAAGTTGAGGCATATCTGGTATCTTATTTCTAATAAAGGTATCCTCTTTCAACACCACCCAGTTCTTGTATAGAATATCCCGCACAATTTCAGCCTCAATACAAAAAGATGTAATAAAATACAATGAGGCATTAGGTGTGTTATCTTCATTAGATAGAGTATTCATATTAGAGGAATTCAAATTCGGACCCCCAATACCACAGTCATTAGTATTAATACCATTAATTACTTCAATTCTACCAAAAATGGGTTTAAACCAACCATTATTACGTTTATTACTAACCTCAGATATAAGGTTGTCAATCAAGGTAGATGGGTATCCCCTTGCTTTAAACATTGTTTTAAGTAGATAACATTCATCCCAAAAATCATCCTCTATAGTGGTCATTCGGGCCGCTCTAACTAGCTGGCCTTTAATAACAGCACGTTTCTGATAATGGGGATGAGCACTACTGAAGTGAAGAAAACTATTAGAATATGTTGGCTTACGGTAGGTTTTTGCAATATAACACAAGTTCACCATATCCTTAATAAGTAATAGATCCAAGAATGATATCTTAACGTTATTAAATTCGTAGGTAAAACTCAAAAATGAAGTAAGATTAGATAATATAGGGACAAATTCCGCAGCCTCACTTTCATCACCTTTAAATAAAACAAAAATATCATCCAAATAACGTGTGTACCAGCAGACAAATTCTTTAAAGATGTCAAGTTTAAACAGAATCTCATTTTCCCAATATGCCATAACGGTATTTGCAAAGCTCCCCCCACAGGGGGGACCCATGGCAACACCGGATTTTTGATGATAAAAATTGCCTTTAAACAAAATATAATTATTAGAAAGTACAATGTCCAGTAAATATTTTATTAAGTTAATTTCATCACCTGAAACACCTTGCTTAAACAAAAACTCGCAAACCTATTCGATACCTAATTTCTGAGGAATAACAGTATAAAGGTCACGGACATCGATGGTTAAAAAATTCATTTGGTCATCAAATTTTAAGACATTTATTTCTTCCAAAAAACTCCATGAATCCCGGCATATTTGTAGTTGATTCTGCAAATATTTTTTTTAAGTTTAGAATCAACCAATTTAGCACACCCATAAGTTATACTGTTACATCCATCCACAATCTGGCAGAAAGGTGGTTTATTCAAGTTTTTGTGAATTTTAGGCAATCCAAAAATAACTGGTGTAATGGGTGAGGGCATAGTCAAATAATTAAAGGTTTCTAAATCAATCATACGATCAATAAATAAATCTTTAATCAAAACTCTAATACATTGATAGGCTCCATTCAATTCATTCAATGAAACCCTAACATAGGTATCGGTATTAAGTAACATTAAGATATTTTCTTCATAAAGTTGATCACTCATTAAAACAAGCCCACCACCCTTATCCAGTTTTAATACTCTAATTCTTTGATCTCTTAATAATTTTAAAGCTTTTAATTCATTATCAGAGATGTTATTTCCACTGGTCTCCCTACCTTTAACACCCATCACAGATAAATTACGTAAATCCAATTCACATAATTTTTCAAAAAATCTAATGCTGTTATGCAAAGGGGGATTAAAAATACTGGAAATATGTACATCAGAATTCAGACTAGACATATTCCCAAGAAGACACAGCAAGTTCAGTTTACGTGTAAAAACATTCAGATCTAAAATGGTGTCAGCCACATTCATGTGCTTGGCTGGTACAAAAGATAACCCTTTGGACAATACAAGTTCAGGAGATACTTTAAATTCAGTAAAATTATATATTCTAAAGTCACCAAATATATTCAATAAAATACGTGGATATACAGTTTCAGTCATTTCTGGTGAATTCAATACACAAGGATATGTATTTTCAGTCATTACTGATGGGTTCAATACACAGGAGCTAATTGTTATCTGCGGTGACGATTGTTCTTCCTTGGTTACCAGTACCTGCCCTTGTGTGGTCCCGTAAAACCGCCCTGTACAGGCTTGTTGTTCTGAAAACCCATATTATGGATGGTATTAGTCTGTACCCCCTGTTGGTTTCACAGCCTTTCACTGTGATGCGGAGAAGGAGGAATGGTATTATTCATATCTCCAGTAAGGTCAATATCAGCAGTAACGTTGTTCAAGACATCAGAATTAGCCAAAGCTTCACCTTCCCCAACATTGAGCAGTTCACCACTAGTTCTCAAATTGGTGTTAAGGGGAGGTAAGGGGTAAGCTGTGCATTGTGTATAATCCCTCATATCACGTGCCAACTTTTTATTTTTTGTGGCTTTTAGTCTCTCCAAGGTTTGTTCAATGCTAACAAATATACGTGAAAAATCATATTTATACATAGGAAAGTCACTGTCCCCTTTAATAGCTTTTTCGAGTTCCAACAAATCATTCCTCAGTAACAAAATTTGTGCATCATAGTTTCTTATCAACAGTTTAAGGAATTCACAGCCTTGTTTATCAAACAAAGCCAAAAGGTCTTTATGAAACTGGGAACCACGTTCTAAACCTACGGGAAACAGCCATTGTCATAGGCCCTTCGGGATGTGACCCCTCTCAATACACGTACATAAATAAACTGTTTCCAGTTGAAGTTTCTTGAGTTTAAATAACTTATTATCAAAAGTTTTTAAATTACTTACAATATCCACAGTGTTAGTATGATTGTTAACAGTTACAGCTGAAGAACTAGCTACTGCTTCACTGTAGGTTAAAACCATCGGTTTATTGATGCACTCAGTCAATGAAGGCAGGTTAAATTGAACATTGTTATTATTCTGAACACTCGTACCTTCATTGTTTTGAACCGGAGAATTAAGTCCATTCATCCTCTGGTTAGTCCCAGGTAAAGCTGCTGATGTGGAAGGTAAACCTCTATTTCCATGCAATAATGCACTACCATTGGCGTTCCCAATTGGGTTAACTTGCCGACCAGAACCACTAATACTTGCTGCTATACCATGAAAGTCATCAACTTTAGCATTTAAATCATCCATTCGTGCATTCAGCTTCTGAATAAGCAAAGTGAAATTGCCCATAAGATGGTCTCCATCACCACCCTGCACATCCGTTCTTTCTTGAGAGAAAAGCAATTGCGAGTCCGGTTCAAATCCACTTGCCATGAATAAAAACTCTTTTTCAAAAAACAAACAAACAAAATAACTTAAAGAAACAAACAAGCAAAGGGCATTCACAGGACTAGAACTAATTCAATTTATTGTAAGAGCTTTTGAATGTAAAAATTCACAAACTTCCTCAGACAAACACAGTTGTTAACTGACTTAGTTTAAATAACCCTCCACATCAATGACATCATATCCTGTAAAACATTTAAAAAGATATTGTCATTAAATCACAATGTAATCGCAAGAACATATTTAATTCTACATAAAGTTCATTTCACCTTTAACAAACCTTAATTAATTACATTAATTAACATGTAAAAGCATATAAATATATACAAGTATATTAAAACATATAACAATATTAAAACTAGTACACAATTGGTCATTTAACGTCTATTTAAGGCCTTAAGCTTCAAAATACATTAAATGGAACTGTATTAATTTAAACCGGGATAGGTGTAAGTGTTAGTTAATACTTGCCACCATAATTCTCTAAGTTCTAACTCCACAGATACTGGCCCACCTCTAATATTAGCGTGTATTTGTTCAATAACAAGAAACAAAAATGAATGCTCAGGACATTCAATAATATGTTTCGCTAGAGCGCTGTTTAAATCTATCCTATTAATGCTATATAAATGTTCATATATTCTCTTTCTAAAGTGCCTATCAGTTTTCCCAATATAGAACTGGGGGTAATTTTGACACTGGGCTAAATATACCACACCAGTGGCTAGTGTGTACTAGTTTTAATATTGTTATATGTTTTAACATACTTGTATATATTTATATGCTTTTATATGTTAATTAATGTAATTAATTAAGGTTTGTTAAAGGTGAAATTAACTTTATGTAGAATGAAATATGTTCTTGTGATTACATTGTGATTTAATGGACAATATCTTTTTAAATGTTTTACAGGATATGACGTCATTGAAGTGGAGGGTTATTTAAACTAAGTCAGTTAACACTATAAAGATCTACCACAAAAGTTTCCAAAGTGCTGTTAAGGGAAGTCAGCTTTGCTTGTTATGTTTCATGTAATAATAAACTATCCTCAACATACTGACTCCCTTATAAACTCATATTTAATAGGTTCATAGGTAGGTACTAGGCTATCTGCTCAAAGGCATTTCTAAGCCTAGCCAGAATGTATTGTCTTTCGCTGCCCACTTAGATTAGTTCCCTGTGCCTCTGTTCAGCACAGTGATCCCCGGGGTAAACCTTCTGTTTCCCATACACTCGTCAAAGTTTCTCTTGAAGAGTGTTAGCGAGGACCTCTGCCTAATGTAGATTGGAATCTTGTTCCAGAGCATGGGAAGTCTCTGGGACAGGAATCTATCCCTCCAGCATGTCCTGTTTATTGTTGTGGTGAGCTTTAGATCCCTAACGCGTGTGGCTTGAGGGGATATGGATTTCTTTAGGTGGAGCATGTCCATCAATTCTGGGTTGGACATGGTCTTGTATGTCAGGCATAGATCACCTCTGAGTAGACGGTATGCAACCAAGTACAGCTGGGGTTTCTTCAATCGAGCTGCAAAGGGCATCTGTTTTAGGCCAGTGATCCTCTTGGTGAGGTACTTCTGTGGTCATTCCAGCTGTTGCAGGTGTCTTGTAAGGTACAACCCAAATGGGGCGTTGTACTCTATGATGGGTCTGATGAGTGATGCATAGAGGGGCACAATGACCTCTTTTGATCTGGATGCAAATCCTTTTGTGATTAGGTGGGCCACATAGAAGGATTTTCTAACCACTTTGGCAATGTGATTATCAAAGGAGAGATTACTATCTACTTGGGTCCCCAGATCCCTTATTACATCTTCCGTATTTAGGGGGCTACCACCTATGTTGTAGTTTGTGTGTACTTTGTTTTTTTCCAAAGGGGATGACTATGCACTTTTTGGCATTTAGCTTGAGGCCATGGTTCTGACACCAGGTATCTGTCTCATTGAGACCCTTTTGGAGGATGCTTGTGTCAGCCGGAGAGTCAATTATAGCCCCTAGTTTGCAGTCGTCTGTGAACTTGGTCAACCATAGTCCTCCTGTGCTTGCCTGTACCTCTGAGAAGTATATGCTGAACAGGAGGGGTCCTAGGACTGAGCCCTGGGGAATGCCACTTGTAACCGGTTTAGAGTCAGACCTAGCTCCCGCAACTCTTACCATATGGGTTACGTCAGTGAGCCAGTTGGCAACCCATCTCATGAAGTAGGCGTTTATGTTCAGGCTGGTGAGCTTGTCAATAATCTCAGAATTGGGAATGGTGTTGAAGGCCTTTGCGATGTCTAGGTAGGCTGTGTGGACCATCTTTCCCTCATCTATAGCCTTGGTAACTGTCTCAAAGAAGTCCACCAAGTTTAGGAGGCATGATCTGCTCTTAACAAAGCTGATCTGGGTAGGGTCCAGTGTTTGGAGGTTCCCAGTGTCTCTGTTAATGAGATCCATGATGATGCACTCCATAGCTTTGCAGACCAAGCTAGTCAGGCTTAAAGGGCGAGAGTTCCCGGGGTCTGTTGTGGCCCCACCTTTGTGGAGCAGAATAACTGTTCCTGTGTGCCACTCTATGGGCAAGTAGACTGTGGAGAGGCTGAGTTTGAACAGTGTGTTTAGGTGAGGGGTTAGTTCATCATTGAGCTCATGTAGGACACAGCCTGGGACGCCGTTCGGTTTGATGCTGTGTTTTTGGCTTTGGAGAGGGCTGTCTTAACCTGAGTGTCTGGGATTTCACAGACACTACATTCTTCTAGTATGGTTATGGGTCCTTTTGGGGGTGAGAGGGTGGTGAAGTTTTCACTGAACCTTTCTGCCAGGATGTTGGCGATATCAGTCGGTTCAGTGTATTTTTTGCCATTCTGCACTAACTCCGAGCAGATCTGAGAACTGTCACTTAGATTCTTGACATAGCTAAAGAATGCCTTGTGGTTATCTTTGGAGTCCTTGGTAATTTTTCTTTCAAAGCTAGCCTTGGATGATTTTATGAGGGAATGTAGTTTCTTGCTGATACTGATCAGGGATGTCTTCCCTTCTTGGGACTTTACTCTTTTCTGTACTAGTTTCCTCCTTCTGTTGTATAGCTTGTTTATGGCAGGGGTCCACCAGACTGGTTTCTTTTTCTTGGAGGAGTGAGTCATGGTTTTACTTGGGATAGCACGATCCATGCATTCTTGTAGGTGCCCATAGAGTGCATTAGTAAAGGATTTTGCAGCTTGGGCAGCATTATCCTTTAGCATGGGGGCTTTGAAACTTTCCACCTTGGTCTTACATAATGTGAAGTTTGTTTTTGAAAAGTGTTTCACAGTGGTTTCTTTGACCGGGGTGGAGGTGAACTGTAGCTATCCAGAGTGATTAGTTTATGGTCACATCTAACCAGTGAGGGGTTTACCTCCAGTGTGGAACACCAGTCACCCATGTGGGTGATGACCAGGTCCAATATGTTGTCACCTCTGGTGGGGGTGTTGACCAGTTGATCCAGGGCGTTTGAGTTTATAAATTCTAGGAAATGTTGGGCAAGCGAGTTAGTACTTGAGTAGTTCTCCCAGTTAATATTTGGGTAATTGAAATCACCCAATATCAGGGTGTTTGGTAGGACCTTTATGCTTCCCAGTGTTTCCAGAAATGCGGAATGGGGATCCTGGGACATAGGGGGTGATCTGTAGCAAGCCTCAATTTGAATTGCAGTTTTTCCAATTGTTAGTTGCACGTGGATGATCTCTGAAGCATCGTGCTGTGCCACTAACCTGGAGGTGTGGGTATCCTTGATGAATATGGATACTCCCCCACCTTTTATATTTCGGTCTGGGTTTTGTGGCCAAAATGTATGGTATGAGTTGTAGCCTGGTAGTGCTAAGGTACTTTCTGGAGCCTTAAACCAGGTTTCTGTAACTGCATATATATCGATTTTCTCCATACTGACGAGTGCCTCGAGTGCATGAATTTTGAGGTTTAGACTTCTAGCATTGAGTAGCATTACCCTCAGTTTGTTGTTACTTGTGCTATTTACGGCAGTGGGTTTGTCTTTTGAGCCTTGCCTAAAAAAGGCACTATGGAGGTGGCAAGAGCCTTGGCCAGTATTTGAAATCCTAAGGGTGGCAGTTGCAAGCCATCTCTAGCGAAGCAGCATGGCTTATCGAGCATGTCATCCCAGGCTGACAGACTCTGGATCCCTTTGAATGACATCAGAAGCTTAGCCAATTGTATAAATTGATATTTTTTTCTTTATACCATGGTATCATTCTTGGTGAGGGCAGGATGCTACTCAGGGTCAGAGTCATACCAGCCTGGGCTATGTGATCAGAGAGCTCTTCCATGTCTCTTTTCATGTAGTTCAGGGAAGTATGGCTCAGGTCATTCACACCAACATGGACAATGACAGAGTCGTATTTGTACTTGTTCTGGAGTGACCTGAGTGCTTGTGTTATGTGGCGGCTCCTGGCACCCGACAGGCAGCTAACAGTGACCTTCTCCTTGTTCAGCCTAGTGAGTGGGACTTCAGTGTGCCTGACTATAGAGTCAACTATTACTAGTGTGTTGGGTATGTTATTTTGCCTTAAGGGCTGTGATTGCGTGACACACTGGTTTTGTGAAGTATGTGTTTCATGGTTTGTGTTGAGGGGTGGAGGTTGCTTGGATCTCTGCTTTGAAGGTCTCTGTTGCTTTTGTTGATTTTTATTTAGAGCCTCCATGTACATTTTCATGTATTTATGTGTGTTTTTTGCCGGTGCTGGCTTCATAGGTCTACGTGAGACTGGTGGTGTGATGCAAGTAATTCCCTTCTCCTCTTGACTGTCTGGTCCAGTCTTGGGTTGAGAGAGCTTAACCTCCAGTTTGGCTGTATAACTGCATCTCTCGCATGTATTAGTGTTTGGTGGTAGGAGGAGAGGGTTGTCTGTGTACATGAGTCAGTTGTAACATTGCCTCAAAATGCCCGGATTCACCAGTTGGACTGTAGAGTACATCTGAAACTGCCCCTTGGACATGCCTGGATAGGTACAGTGAACTGTTTTACTGATTGGCTGGTAAGGTCGAATAAAGAGCCTGTCCTTCTCTACAGTATAGGGGGGTCTAGTGCTAAGGTTTATTAGTGCTTGCTATGAGTTTTGAGCAAGTGTCGGGCTGAGAAGTGAATGGTTTGAGTGCTTAAGTTGAAAGGTTGTCTAGTTCCAAGGGAAAAATTGAAGAGTAGACTTTGTGGAGCTGGGAATAGTTTATACCTTAGCTAACCAGTGCTTCCCGGCATGCAAAACCGTGCTAATGCAGGTTTTATAGCAGGGAAATGAAAGAGATAGAAATTAACCTAAAATGACCAATAAACTACTAATTTTTGGGCTGACTCCTCCAGGGACAGATAGGCTGCTCAAAGCTCCCCTCTTTCACAGGTGAATCTTCCTTCTATCCAAGTAAGGTATGGGCAAACATAGAAACTTGTAACACAGCCCTGAATTCAGCACTAACCTGAAAACTGGACTATACTAGCTTAGAAAGGCAGGAAAACAAGTTTTTTTTTTTTTTTTTTTTCAGAAAATAAAGCAGATACAATCAAGAAAACACTTTAAATGCACAGAAATAGTTATATCACACTTGAGTATGTAGCATACAACAGCTAAACAGGTAATTTAAACAGAAAAATGACTTTTTTAAAGTGCAGGCAGTAAAATAAGTACAATATGTAGCTGAAACAAGCTTTTTAAATAACAGAAACTCTAAAAAAAATTGGTGTTTTAGGCGGAATTAGATAAAGGCAGCAAGAAAATGCATAAAAATGATACTTAATCACTCCAAAGTCTCTCTTTTATCTCTATGCTGCTGTAGAACTCTGCAGGGCACCAGGCAGGAGCTTGTTGAGCTGTATACAAGAGCAAAAACCTCACAAATATGGGTTTTATAACAGGGAAATGAAAGAGAAAGAAATTAGCCCAAAATGGCCAATAAACTACTAATTTTCTGGGCTGAAACCACTCCTCCAGGGACAGATAGGCTGCGCAAAGCTCCCCTCTCTCATAGGTGAACAGAGAAACTTCCTTCTATCCAAGTAAGGCATGGGCAAACACAGAAACTTGTAATATAGCCCGGAATTCAGCACTAACTTGAAAACTGGACTATACTAGCTTAGAAGGGTGGGGAAACAAGTATTTTTTTTTGTTTTTTTTTTTTTGTAAATGAGCATGAATCCCAGGGTTCATTAATAAGAAGATTTTCAAATTGTGACAAACTTATAAATTCATGAGCCCTGTCACCTAAGCTTCTTGCATTACTCAAATATTTGCTTACAACTAAATAAAGTCTTCAGAAAGTACTTGGTCATAACCCTGGTGAGAGCATTCCTCTAAAAAAATAAGCAGCTGAGTTTTAATTAGTTTAAAAACAGTATCTACCCCATGATGATTTAAATGAAAATGATCAGAAGATAAAAGATTATTATTCCTATGTATTTTCTCCTGATATGTGAATATAGGCATATTATATGTGATATATAAGGAGCTTAGCCATAAATTAAACACTGAAGCCTTGGTATATGCATAATCATTACAACCTGAGGAGAAGATTATCTCACTAAGAGTAACTGGCAATTTGTTTGTTTCAAGTAATTTTAATATTTCAAAAATATTTTTTCATATGATTTAAGGTACTCTTTAAATCATTTTCACCACAATATATAATGCAATGACAATATTTGTTGCTGTTTAGTAATTTCCTAATAATCAAAAAAGTATCTGAAAATTTCAAACCAGCCAAAGATGAAACTTTTATCCTTTCTGAAATCAATAATTCTCCTTCTAGCAAGTTTAAACACACAGTCTGTTATCATTCAAATTTCAACAGCATATCTTGGACAGTGACAGGACTCTGAGTTTAACCCAGAGGGACTTCAGTAATTTCAACATTTTCTAATTATTTTTTTTTTCATTATTCCTGAGCCCCAAAGATGACTAGACATAATAGTGCATCCTAAACTGGAAATATCTAAATCAAAAATACCTAAGTCATGTGATTTATTAACCTTAGACATCTGTCTCCTCCAAGGCCTGTTGATTTTGCTTAATGTTGCTTTTTTGTTCATTTTGATTGCTACACAGTGATGTTGTTCCAATATCATTATGATCCAGTTTAGGACTCTCAGCAAGCAATGTGCCAATGTTACCAAGTTAGTCATTACAAGCCTTTTAGAAACTTTGTTAAGAGTCATGGTACTAAGTCTGTTTTTATGTACAATGGTATGATTTCAGAATGACCAGAGAATGTAATACCTTTTGTCAGCAACTTGTTCTTGAAAGACTCACAATTAGAATTATTCTTAATCAATAAAACTATTGAATTTGGAAAGGAACTTTCACTTCTGGAACTATTACTGCTTGGCCTTTTTGTACTTTCGTCGATATTATAACTTCCCAGTACAATGTCGATGGAATTTCATGTGTATTCTACATGTGTTTCATATGTATTTGTATCATTACTACCTAATAGGGAAATAAAAGTTAAATGAGTAGATGGGGAAACTTCAGGTTTTAACCTTTATTTGCTTAGAATAGTAAGTAGTTCTGCTAGCTGATTCCAAACCATCTAGACTTGAAGCACTCTCTGACTCTAAAGGTAAGGCCATAGCTGTATCATTTAAATTCTTACCTTTTCTTCATCACTAAGCAGGTTTTATTTTTCCTTTTTTACTACTTTTAAATACCCTCAAAGTCTTATAGTAATTGTTTGTTGAGCACTCTTTATCAGCTTTCTTCCTTAAGGTCATATTTTTAGTGGCACTCATCCTTTTTAGTGGTATATAAAATATAATTTTCACTCCTGTCTTCTTTCTATACTTCATTAAAATTGGAAATTGTCAAGAGAAAATATAATTTTAATATGGGCACTATCACCCATTAATTTCCCCTCTATAACCTTATTTAATTCCTCGAGTCTGTCACAGTTATAGCATTGCTCAGGAGGTATTTACTAGCTGTTTACTTTTGGAATGCACACCAGAAAGCCTACTTTAATTTTTTTTTTAATTAAATAAATCTTCTAATTCATAACTATTTACATTAGCCATCATGATGTTACTTATTTGAAATCAGAAGACAAGAGAAATCTAGCAGCAAAGCTGGCACTAACAAAATAGATAAAATATGTCTAGAACCACTTTTGTGAAAAACAAGAAAAATAAACTGTCAAAAATTGCTTGAATATTAGGCATCTAAATTAACAAAACGAACACCTAGTAAAGCAGACCTCTAATTAATAAATGCTAATGAGTCAAAGCAACTTACACTGCAGACTTGTGTTAGATATCTAAATTAATTAAACTAAATTGCTTAGTTAAAACTACTATTAGTCAGCTATATACAACATATATATATATATATATATATATATATATATATATAGGTTCCTTATTACATTCTCGAAGACGCACTTATCCGAACACATAAACTCCGACACATCTTCATTGAACCGGGTAAACATTGATCGTCCTGAAGTGGGAAATCCGAAACGTCGAATCGCCATGGTTGGCCCTTCCGTGGTATAGCTTCATAAGGTAAGTGTGCGATAGTTACAGACCTTAGGGTTAGGGTTCGGGTTAAGGTAAGTGCATAGATGGTAATATATGTGAGATGTAGTGTAGGGTTAGATGTAGGGTTTTGTTACGTGTATGTGTGAGGATTATTTAGTTTGTTTGGGTATAGCTTGTTAAGGTAATTGTGCAATAGTTATGGACCTTAGGGTTAGGGTGCGGGTTAAGGTAAGTGCATAGATGGTGGTATATGCAAGATGTAGCGTAGAGTTAGAAGTAGGGTTTAGTTTATGGTTAGAAGTAGGGTTTTGGTTAGTGTATGTATGTGTTTATTTAGTTTGTTTGGGTAAGTAGTATGTAGCGGGCGGTGGGGTGGGACCACTATGATGGTTCAAGCTTTTGAATTTCACGGTTTTGGGCATTCGGTGTATTCGCAGTTCATGGAATATGTGTCGCGTTTATGTATTCAGTTAATAGGGCATTTGAGCTTTCAATATAGACCCATATATATGGGTTTCCCACTATTTATCGAAATGTCATAATATCGAATATTGCATTTTGTCCACACTGAAAATATCAAAAATATCAAAGCCCACTTCATCGAAGGACTGGAACTATGAAGATCTTCCCAGGGTAAATAACCACCTACCCAAAAAGAAAGAAAACCCAAACCATGTCATCCCTAACCCACCTTGGTGGGGGTCATGTTTTCAGAACACTTAATAGATATACATAATTTCTACAATACACTGACATCCCTGAATGCATTCCCTTCACAAGCTTGAGGTTTCAAAACTTCAAACTGCAAATGGTGAAGACCATAAGATTGAAGTTTTGAAGCTTTGAATGTTTTGAATGGAGATCTCCGTACAGCACAGAATGGGATATTTACCATTTTCCTCACTGTAGTGTGATCTCAGAGTTGGTATATTTATTTAGCAGGGGGTGTGGGGGGTGCAGGAGGGGCTTGCCCCCCTGCAAAAATGTTTTTATTTTTTTTTTTTATTACAGTTTCAAAGTTTCAAAACTTCGATCTTATGGTCTTGACCATTTGCAGTTTGAAGATTTGAAACTTTGAGCTTGTGAAGTAGATCCCTCTGAACTGATAAGAAATAGATTTTTATTGACACTATGCTGTCCGAATTATAGAAGTGCATATGCATTGGGCATCTGTAATAAAAACGATTCATCATGTTTTTCTTTGGACATTGTTTAGATGGCATGAGTTATATATACTACTATTAATGGAAGACAGATTTTTTTTTTGTTTTGGTTTAGTTACTGAAAACAGATAGCATAAGTAGTATATTTTGATAAGATACTGATTTTTAGAGTCTCAGACCATAAAGCTATCTCATATACAAAGATGTTTTTCTATAAGTTACACGTTTTTGCAATACCAGACTTTATGACCTTCAAGGACATTTCCTCTGAATGAATGTTTATTTTTTGGAACCTGTCATGGTATCTGTTTACAGAGGAGTCATCCCTGGCTTATATGTGTTCTTTCTTATGTTTAATATAATGCAAAATAAGAAAGCTCAAGGGGAAAAAGTAACTGTGACAAATAAAAAAAAAAGTTTTTTTTTCACAGATTTTAAATGAAGTAGGGGGAACATTTGGATGATGAATAACTTTTTTTTTTTATTTATTCAGTTGCAAATCCTTTAGCTGTAAAATATGATAATTCAGGATATATTACTATGCTGGATACTTGCCATGTAGATTACAGATTCTAAAAAGAATGTTTGTCTGACAGGTTTCGGCCTCATAGGAATGTATAAGTTTCAGGTTTAAAAATGTTTGTTTCCTGATATGGAGACTCATTTGTGCAGACAAAGTCATTGTGGTAAAGAATTGTTTTACATCTATATCTATATCTACAGCTATATCTTTATATCTGGATATCAATATATATATATGGGTTCCCTGCAATTCCTTGAGAAGTCAACTTCTCGAACTGAAAATAGATGGTACAGTTGATTGCACATCAGCTGATTGTACATACTGGCTTTTTTCAATGGAGATTGTGAAACAGTTGGGATAGAGGTATTTACCTTTTCCCTACTGTATTATGATAACATAGTTGATATATATAATTAGCAGGGGATGTGGCAGGGGGTTACTGGGGGCTTGCCCTGTGCAAAAGTGTAGATTTTGTTTTTCTTCAACTCTTCCGGATTCAAAGTGTTGTGTATTTGAATCTTTGTAATTTGAACAATTTTGAGTGTGTGACAGGTGTTTGAAGTTTTGATACTTCGAGTATCTGTCATGCACTCAAATACACACACACACACACACACACACACACACACACACACACACACACACACTATACTGTGTGTAACAGTAACTGAATATTTAAAGTTTATACAGTAATTAATTTCTCTGTTTTATACATATGATGCAACGTATGGGTACAAGTTAACGCTTCAGAAATGTATTGATCTCAGTAGTTTTCGTGTATTTTTGTAAGTTATAAACCTGTAAAAGACTTACACATTGTAAATTTTACAACTTTAAAATGAAAAACACTTTTATTAACATTTAATATTTTAAAATGCTACTGTTTTTTTCGTTTTTGTTTTTTAGACTGTAAGGTTTGATTCTTTCTTTTTTCTTCTATTTGCCTGTGGTGTAACTGTACACACACACACACACACACACACACACACACACATATATATATATATATATATATATATATATATATATATATATATATATATATATATATATAAAAAACAAAACAGTAATCTTGAAATACCACTAAAAAGGGTTGATTGTGTCCAATACGTGTATCTTGTTAATAAATAAAATTAGTGCACTTCTCAAATTTCAATACAGTAAAAGTACAGGAAAAATATATTCCTTTTGTTGTTTTTTTTTTTTTTCTCTGGGAACTGTAATAAAGGTAAAAGGCATGTTGTTTTTGAATATAAAGGGCCTAAGTTTTCACTGAGTACCCACTGTATTTAAAATTATTTATTGCAGGTCCATTAAAAACAAAGACAATGTTAAAGGATAGAGTAGTTTAAAATTCAGGCACTGCCATTGCTGACTCAGAAGAATATTGTATTTTAGAAAAGAGCCACATGTAATGTCATTAGTTATACAAATTTTGTAAACTAGGTGCAGTAGGCATCACATTAACTATGAAAATAAATACATATTGGACAATAGAAGATATGCCAGAGTTTAAATACTAGTATCAAAAGAAACAGAAATCCAGGAGGTGAAGCAAAAAAATTGAGAGCAAAGGCAAATTAAGCATCCAAGGTTTCATGCAGGTAAACATTCCAGCACAGTTCAATAAACAGTTTGTCAAACTGCCTTGAAAAGCCAGTACTGAGGCCAGTGTTAGTCACCAAGAACATAGCTTCAGTCACGGCTACTCCTCAGTAGGGCTTACAGTTTGAGGTTCAGGTTCAGGGGAGTTGAAGCATGATAGCTTACAGTTAACTTGCTTCCTTGTCTGTGTGATAATGTTTACTTTGCTGTATTGAAACTTGTTTCTACTCTAATAAGTTCTTCATAACTTGCAGCCAGAGTGTAGTTATAGTATTGTTTGTTAATGAAAGCAGAAGTAAAATCTAGCCAGTCTATGTCAGATAAGCTTCAATAACGCAGAAAACAAAAGACAAATAGCGGTATTGTTTTGTTATTTTTTCACTAAAGTTAAACATAGAACAGGTACACCAAAACAAACTGTTACCTTGCTAGAATGTCAGAAATTAAAGAATATGTTTCAGTTTGCAGTTATAACTAAGTAAAAATATTAAGTTTGTGTGAATAAGAAAATTCAAGGTATGACAACTGCCTAACTAGGAATAACAAAGACAGCTAGGTGCAAAAGTCCCAGGATAAAAAAGTTCCCAATCTTGATAGCTACACTGGTGCCACGACTGGAAAAAATGACAGTGTAGAATCCTCAAGACATGAAACCATTCCTACAATGGGGTTAGGCCATGACTGGGGGAGGATGCCTCCCCCTGGTCTAGAAAAAACATAAAAACTGGCAGGCCAGATAAAGAGCCATAAAGATGACAAAGTGGATTATTGAGGATAAGAAATTATGAATTGTTAGTAATGTGCAAGAAGCCCAGAATTTCCTGATAGACTATATTCATAAAGATTAAGAGAGAAATTAGAGAAAATAAAAATACTTACACAAGAAAAACTGTTAAAAGCTTCAGATGCAAATTTGTGTTCATTTATTATGTTTTATAATTATTACAATCGATCCATGAAAAACATTATATATGCCAAGAAACTTTAGGCCATTTGGAAAAAGAAGTTACTGAGGAAGTACAAAATATAAAGAACAAAACTTAGAGATATCTGAAAGGTATAAAAAAGAAACATGGACATGGAAAAGAAAGCGAGATATGATAAGGTGCAATATTTATGCACAGGAGAAAGGCAAACTAAGCAATATAGAAAGCAGCACCAAAGATATTTGAAGAGAAATAGAGACGAAGGCATCCAGATATGGAACATTTCACAATACAAAAATAAGATCACAAAGGGAGGACATAGAAAAATGTTAATAAAGTAGAAGTTAAACAAATAAAAGTTGAAGTTATGGAATACCTGCAAAGTGAAGGGTTCAGTATTGAAAATCCAGCTCTGGTAACATCACTGCATGATGGAACAATGAGTCCCCAAAGATAGGCGAAACAGGTGGAGTAGAATCATCTGAAGAAGAAATATGGACACGGGAAAGAAAGAGAAACATGGTGCAATATTCAGCATTCAATCCCCACTACACACCCAGTTGAGGAACTTGGAAAATGTGTTGGAGAAGGAGATTATAGAATCTCTCAAATATACCAAAGTTAGGTACAATTTGAACATCAATGTGAACAAACTCCTTAAAGAACTATGCTTGAACCCATGTATTAAGGTAATGGAACCCGATAAGGGAGGGGGCATTGTTCTAATGGACAAAATCTTATATGAAGCAAAAATGTTGTCTATTCTACATGATGAGACTAGATACAGTAAGGTATCCATTAATGAGATTAATATTTCTTACAAGAAAATAGATTTGGCTTTGAAAGATTTATTTGACCAGGGGGTGATTGATTTTGAGACTTACAAATATTTGGAAAATACTACACTAAGGGAACCTTCCATCTTTGGAATACCCAAAGTCCACAAAAATGTTGATGCCCCCCCCCAGACCAATTTTTGCCTCAGAAGGCTCAAAAATAGCACCTTTGGATAAATATCTTGATTAAAAGTTAAAAACGTTGTGGGGAGGAGAGATCCATATATTAAAAGGACTCTTGGGATTTTCTTGTTAGGTTTAAGCCTGAACACTTTTCTAACCATTTAAAGTTTGTTGCCATCAACGTGGTGGCTTTATCTTCAGTAATTCCCCACAATACAGGCCTGGCATGGCTCAAGGAAGCACTCAGAATGAAGGCAGCAGTGTCAGACTATGATATTTTCCTTTGTTTAGAGTTGGCTGAACTTGTTCTCAAAAATAATTTCCTGTTTTTTTGAAGGAGAATTTTTTTGGCAGGAACAGGGAGTAGCCATGGGGGCCAGTTGTGCCCCCATGTATGCTGACATTATTTTATCAGTATGGGAATTTAAATTTGTACATTCATGCCAATATTCTGTGTTCTGGAAATTGCACACTAGGTACCTTGATGACATCTGTAGTTTTTGGGTTGGTTGTCTTGAATTATTAGAAGAGTTTATACAGTATTTAACACAAACTACCACCTTTCTCCAGTTTACACATCAAGTGACCTCTGAAAAACTTAACTACTTGGATGAGTCTATACACAAACTGAGTGAGGGCTTTAAGTCAACTATCTATAGAAAAGCTACTTTCTCTAACACATACATTAGTTTCATTAGTGCACACCTTCTATCTCAGAAGAAGGGAATTATTAAAGGCCAATATATTCGTGTGAGTTGTATGACATCTTTGGATGGAGACTTTTTAGAGAAATATTCTACATTAGAGGAAATGTTTGTGGAGAGGAGTTATCCCAAGGACCTTATCTCAGCAATCAGGACTGAGGTTTTCCAAGGTAGGAAGGACAAATACCCACCAATTTTAGGTATTGGTCTCACCACTTCCAACAGTAGTGCTGGAGGATATCAGCTGAACAAGGCTTTGGCAGGGTATTTGTAACCAATTTTAGTGAAGATGCATACCAAATCAAGAACATTGTTGAGAGGGAATGGAACAGATTGTCAGAGCTCACTGATTTGGAAAACCTGAAAAATAAACATCTGAAGGTGGTCTTTAGGAAAGGACAAAACATTAAGAACTTATTAGAATATGCCAACAATCTTAATGTCTATTCACATAAAAGGAGAGGTACCTATAAATGTGGGGCATGCTCTGTGTGCCCACATTTCACAAGGTGAAGAGGTCTTTATTACAGCCAGGCAGAAATTGCTGGCTGGTAAGACTTATTCCAATTGTAACTCACAGGGCCTAGTGTACTTAGTAACATGTGGATCATGTGAAGCCTTTTATGTTGGAAAAACTGAAAGGCAGTTGAGACACAGGATCTACAAACACTCAAATGATGTCAGGAAAAAGGACAACAGTAATGCTCTTTACAGACACACATTAGATTGTGCTAATGCTAGTTTTTCCTTTTTTGTAATTGAACCAGTTCCTAAGGATGTCAGGGGTAGCCCCTGGGAAACAGTTAGAATACAGGGAGACCTTCTGGCAGGTTGTACTTGAGACTAATAGATCTTCTGGGCTCAATGGTAACATTTCTTTGGTACCCCTGTTAAAACTTAGATCTGCTAAACTTCAAGTGTTATGTATAGTATATATATATATATATATATATATATATATATATATATATATATATATATATACACACACACACATACAATTTTTAAGGTTTTTATTAACATTATTATTACTATACATTTTAATTTATGTAAGTAAGTTACACTACTTTGGAGTTTTTTCAATATTTTTTAGTATATTACACTTCATTAGTATTTTGGATACTTTTATCTTAAACATTTTTAATCAGGCTTAATTATGTTTAATTGGTGGTATAAAAGGAAGCACTCATTTTTGTTAATTTATTGTATCTGAAGAAGTCTGAGGGATACTGCGATGAAAACACAACTTGCATTGTGTGCAGTGTTAATACTGTTATTCTGGTTCATTAAATGAGTCATTTTTTATGTGTGGCGCCCTTTTATACAGTACAGACAGTTTGGTTATTGAGACTTGTTGATTCTCAAAGCTAGCAAAGGCAATGCATTATTTCTAATGAATAGGTGTATGTATAATGATAAAATATTAGAATTGTTGGCTGATGTACAATTTTACAAAAATGTCTAATTTTTTGAGATAAAGAAGGCTTATTCTCTGATTAATTCATTAACAGAAGAATGTTTTTTAAGTGGGAGAATTACTGACACCTTGAGAAAATATTTTAAGGTATGCAATCCTAATTTCAGTCATTTTTTTGGTCTCCCTAAAGTTCATAAAGACCTGAATAATCCCCCTGTCAGGCCAATAGTAACCAGTGCAGAGAGTAAAACAGAAGCTCAGGCCATCTTTGTTGATAAACATCTTTAAAAGGTAGTAGAAAAGAATGACTACTATATAAAAGATACTTTTGACTTTATAAATAAAATCAAGGAGATTAAAGTTTTACAACTTGATTTATTAGTAACTTTGGACATCAGATCTGTGAATACTGTTATACCCAATGATGAGGGGTTAGAAACAGTGCATTTTGAAATAATTAATTCTAGAATATTGTTCTTTTTTTAAAATTCACCACTAATCACTAGTTAGAAAATATAAATTTTCTAGATGTCACTGTTTATAAAGAACATGATTCCTTATATACCAGCATTATAAGAAATCTGTTCAGAATAGTTCATATTTGTACTACATCAGTATGCACTCCAAAAAGATTTAAAATAATATTGTCAAAGGTCAGTTATTCAGTGCCAGCACTCTCACAAAGAATTATGATGATTTTGTTTATGAAAGCTCTAATATTATTCAAAACTTTGTTAGTAGAGGTTATTCTGGGAAAGTATTGACAGAGACTCTGAGTGAAGTCTCTGAAATAAGAAAGGGAATACAAAATCCTAGGGCTAAAACTGCTAGCAAAGATTTTAGAACTTCTTTGTTAGTTAGTAATCATGTAGATGCCTTGGCAATGAAAATAATTATTTTGAACAATTGGAAAATATTCAATCATAATCATCAATCATAATCCTGATTTGAAAGAAGTAGTGGGAGACTGCCCCCTTTTTGTATAAATGAGAGGGAAGAGTTTTAAAAACTTCTTTCAGGCTAAGTAAAAAGCCCCTAGTAATGTTATTGTAAACAAAACAGGGATGTACAAATGTTTTAGTTGTAATTTCTGTGATTATCTTTTTTGGGAGTGCAAGAGATTTTAGTTAAT
Organism: Protopterus annectens; assembly: GCF_019279795.1. Taxonomy (NCBI): domain Eukaryota; kingdom Metazoa; phylum Chordata; order Ceratodontiformes; family Protopteridae; genus Protopterus; species Protopterus annectens. The sequence continues at coordinate 1,685,919,240 of NC_056731.1, read as the reverse complement.
AATATTAACATTATCTTAAAGGATTGTTACTTGTGTAACTCTAGATTTGTGGTTTACCTAATGAAATGTATGTCATGCCCTTCTTTTTATGTAGGGCGTACTTCTAGAGAGTTATTCAGATGTATATATGAGCATAAACATGCAGTGAGTATTGGTGATGAAAAAAAATGCATTGGCTAAACATTACAAGAGAGGGGAATGTAGAGTGAATTTTACATTTCTTGTATTAGATGAGATACAGGGATATGATAAGTTATTCATGCTGAACATGAACTAGGGTAGATAGAATATTCTTGGCAGGTAAAATTAAATGCTTGCCATCCACCAGGGCTTAATAATAGGGAAGACTTTGTTGCTTTTTTAAAAAAGAAGAAGTTAAAGTATTAGTATTTTTATAAGTGTGCTTTAAGTTATATCATGTGATTTATTCATGCCATGTGATTCTTATGTCATGTGATTTTTTTAATGTCATGTGATTTTTTTAATGTCATGTGATTTTTTTTATGTCATGTGACTTCTGTGTTTTAAAAGCTGGGTCAAAGAAATGTATGTCAGTTTGAAAAAGTCTTATGTAGATGAATGTGCTTACTGGTTTCTTGATTAAAGAAGTTCAAATGTACACGATGTGAAGTGGAATGAAGTAAGGGACATAGACATTAAAACAGAATTAAGAAATGCTCCTAACTGGAAAACTCCAGGCCTGGATGGAGTACCTATATTCTGGCTAAAGGTATTAAGATTTTTACACAAAGATTTAGGCCTGTGTAAGAAATATTTATATGCATAATTCGAACAGACACCAACCTGGTTAACTACAGGAAAAACAATGCTCCTCCTAAAGAGTAAAACTGCAAGCTATCCTAAAAACTATAAACCAATAACTTGCCCTCCGATGATGTATAAACTATATACTGAAATTGATGCCAACAGAGTTTATAGTCATTTAGAAGAAAACTCAATCATGGTAATAGAACAAAATGGTAATAAATGACAGTCATATGGAACAAAGAATCATTTGTTGTTAAATAAAGTCATAATGGAGAATTGTAAAAAGGGGAAGAATGTAAGTATGGCATGGATAGATTACAAAAAAGCATTTGACAGCATCCCACTTTCTTGAATAAAGGAATGCTTACAGATATGTCAGATTGATCAATTACATTACAGTTACCATGAAACAGCGGCAAACCAGTGTGCAGCTAAGACATGGTAAAGGACAAATTATTATCCCAGGGATAAAATTCAAAAGGAGATATTCCAGGATGACTGTTTCTTACCACTGCTCCTCTGTCTTGCCCTTAACCCATTAAGCTGTCTACTTAACAAATTAGGTCATCATTACAATTTGGCTTCCAGAAAACAACAAAGTGCAAAGACTTCCCATCTTCTTTTTTGTGGATGATTTAAAACTGCATAGTACAACTGAAGAGGAACTGAAAGCATAACTGCAAGTGGTCAAAACTTTCTCAGATGAAACAAGAATATTAATTGGTCTTGATAAATGTGCAAAACCAACTTTTAAAGCAGGAAAGCTGCAGCACCAAGAAAATATCAGTCTGAAACAGAAATATGATATAAAGGAACTTCATCAGGAGGGAGTGTATAAATATTTGGGAATTGAATGCGCAACAAAAAAAAAACATGAATATTAATTGGTCTTGATAAATGTGCAAAACCAACTTTTAAAGCAGGAAAGCTGCAGCACCAAGAAAATATCAGTCTGAGACAGAAATATGATATAAAGGAACTTGATCAGGAGGGAGTGTATAAATATTTAGGAATTGATGAATGCGCAACAAAAAAAAAACATGAACAAATATGAACAAAACGTAGTAATGAATATCTTAGAAGACTAGAATTAATACTGAAAAAAGCCCTGACATCTAGGAACAAAGTCCAAACTTATAGTTTTGGGGTGACTGACTGGCCCCAAATAGTACTGGATCAGTTGGATAGAAAAACAAGAAAAATGCTTCCTGCTTATCAAATGATTTATAAAAATGAGTGTATAACAAGATTATATATTCATCATTCTGAAGAAGGTATGGGCCTCCTCAGAATTGATTACATATACAGATCTGCAATCGTAAGACTGCATGCATATCTGCTGACCTCAAGATCTAAACATAACGAACATTTTAAAATATGAGGAGAATAAGTCTAAGATGACTTCCAAGCTTAGTTTAGCAGAAGCATATCTCTGTCAAGCAGGAATGGAAATCAAACCAGAAGTAGACAAAAATCAAGCAGCAACTGAATGTGCCAATAAGCAAAAGAAAGAAGATAAGGTGAAGAATCAGATGAAAAGGCAAGAAATGTGGAAAAGGCATAAATATAGCTGTAAGTACAAAAACCTCTTGGAACTTCATGTTGATCAGGATCTGATGCAGAAATGGTTAAGAAGAAGTGAATTTAAACCAAAGGAAGAAAGGTTAATATTGACAGCCCAGGATAGTGGACTAAGTATAGATTAGTTTATAAAATGTCCATTGAACATGTGGGAGAAACAGACAATTACATGTTTTTAAAACAAAATTGAAAGCAGTTGCATGTTTTGTTGCTGCACGTGATACACTAATGGCAGAGGTCCTGTATACTGAAAGGCATAATAATGTGGCAAGACTGCTGCACTGGGTATTGTGCAAACATTATAATATAGAGGTAACTGAGAAACATTGGAAACATCAGCCATAAAGCATTATAGGGAATGATGACATTTATATAACATGGGATCACCCATTGCCAACAGTTCAAAAACAGATGCTAGAAAACCAGATATAGTAGTCTATGAAAAGATGACAAAAGTAGCATTAATCATTGAAATTGCTACAACTGATTGCAGTGTCTTACATAATGAGAGACACAAAGTCATAAAATACCAGAATCTGTGGGAAGAAATGAGGGCAATGTGGAAGAAGGATAGCCAGACAGTTCCAACAGTAGTAGGAGCGATGGGTCTCATAAAGAAAAATTTACAGTCATATTTAGATATGCTATCAATACATGTAACTCCATATGAATTGCAGAAGGAGTCAGTTCTGGGCATATTGCAGGTGCCTCAAAGAGCACTTTTGGCTAACATCAAAGATTGAAACAATACTAATTTTTCATAAACTTTAATCATTCTTTGACTTAGGAATGGGGTCCATTCATGTATTTTTATTAGAAACCCAAAAGACTTGAAGAAATTAAAAATTCAAGAAGTTTATATATCACAAAACTACAGACAAGTATTTAATATGATCATTAGACATTTCATAACACATTTAACTGAGTTTCATGTGAAATTTCAACATTAAAAGATTTTTAAGGCTTTTATTATAGAAACCATCATTGGAGAAGTACAGAGAATGTCAGAAGGAGTTGCATTGTGTTTTTGTAGACTTGGAGAAAGCATATGACAGGGTGCCTAGAGAGGAGTTGTGGTATTGTATGAAGAAGTCAGGAGTGTCAGAGAAGTATGTAAGAGTGGTACAGGATATGTACGAGGGTAGTGTGACAGCGGTGAGGTCTGCTGTGGAAGTGATGGATGCGTTTAAGGTGGAAGTGGGGTTACATCAAGGTTCAGCTCTGAGCCCTTTCTTATTTGCAATGGTGATGGACAGGTTGACAGACGAGATCAGACAGGAGTCCCCATGGACAATGATGTTTGCAGATGACATTGTGATCTGTAGTGAGAGTAGGGAACAGGTGGAGGAGACCCTGGAGAGATGGAGCTATGCTCTAGAGAGAAGAGAAATGAAGGTCAGCAGGACTAAGACAGAATATATGTGTGTGAATGAGAGGGAGGATAGAGGAATGGTGAGGATGCAAGGAGTAGAGGTGGCAAAGGTGGATGAGTTTAAATACTTGGGGTCAATAGTTCAGAGTAACGGTGAGTGTGGAAGAGAGGTGAAGAAGAGAGTACAGGCAGGATGGAGTGGATGGAGAAGAGTGTCAGGAGTGATTTGTGACAGACGAGTACCTGTAAGAGTGAAAGGGAAGGTCTACAAGAGGCTAGTGAGACCAGCTATGATATATGGGATGGAGACAGTGGCATTGACAAAAAGGCAGGAGTTTGAGCTGGATGTGGCAGAGTTAAAGATGTTAAGATTTACACTAGGTGTGACGAGGGTGGACAGGATAAGGAATAAGTATATTAGAGGGTCAGCCCAGGTTGGAAGGTTTGGAGACAAAGCCAGAGAGGCAAGATTACATTGGTTTGGACAAGTGCTGAGAAGGGATGATGAGTATATTGGGAAAAAGATGCTAAGGATGAAGCTACCAGATAACAGGAAAAGAGGAAGGCCTAAGATGAGGTTTATGGATGTAGTGAGAGAGGACATGCAGGTGTTTGGTGTGACAGAGCAAGATGCAGAGGACAGGAAGAAATGGAAACAGGTGATCCACTGTGGCGACCCCTAACGGGAACAGCAGAAAGAAGATGATTATAGAAACCTTCATTCTTAGACAAGGTGATACATAATATGCCTTGTTGATTCCTGATAGTTTTAAATGCATTGAGGTATTACTACTTTCTCTTAGTAGTGATGATCTTTACATTACTTCATGCTTCATTTTACAGAAATTATATCTATTTTGTAAGACTACAAGTGACATCAAAGAATTTTATAAAACAGATTTGTATGTAAGAATTTTAAAATAATTCTTCAAAATTCTCTTGGGGGATGCCACAAAACTACTTCTAGATACTAGTCTAGTAATATGAGAAAAAACTTTATGGGGAACTTTTTTTCCTCATCGATGTATCATGCTACTGCCATCTACCTTGTTCCCCATGTACATCACCAGATTTACCAACCATTAACCCTATGGAATTTCTACAATAGAGGATTTAAGGTCAGCATAGATCTTAAGGATGCACTGGGGATCTGACCAACTACATCCACTGGAGGAGTTTTGTTTATGACCTATCCTGTTAGTCACCCCACCCTTTCAGTCTCTGTGGTAGTTAAAGAGTTTGACATGCAATAGGAACATGTGGTATATCTCCCCACCTCTGCAGCAACTCAACCATTGTCCCCACCATTCCCCCCCTTTGAACCACCTACAGAACTGCCCTCCCACCAGCGAAGGTAACCCCATCCCTTCCTGCCACTCCATCAGTCACCTGAGCTGCCAATTGAACCTGGGTTACCTGGGGCATATTCAGGGCTTAATCACCATATGCCCCCAGAGTGGCTTGACATGAGAAAATGTAGTAATTAGAGAAAGCTGAACACAGGTATGTGAAAACAGAGTGACTGTATTGCTAAGAAAAATGACATGCATATCACTCATGAGTTTAGCCACAAATTAGGTTTGGTTACATGTAAGTTTAAACATCAAAATTGTAAAGTTACTTCTCTACTGTCATTACGGGACCTTGAATTAAAAGGTAGAGAGTACTTGCAGAATTAAAAATATTGCATTAGACAAGGTAAGGTGTGCCATAATTGACATTTTTATGCATTTGCATCTAAACAGATCACCATCCAGAAATATGGATTTTTTTAAAGAGCCATAATTTTATTTTTCAGTGACACTAACTTAAAGCCTGACTCATTTGTTAAAACAGATTTAGTGACTTTTCTTCTCTTAAACATAAAGGCGTCAGTGATTTTAATAACCTCATCAAATTTACAAAGCACATTTTTTGTTAAAATTCTGCTAACAGAAAAGACAGCAATTTCAAATGCTCAGTATGATAATTTTCTAACATGACTAGACAGTTTCCACAGCATACACAGTCCCCCAGATTCTGCAAGCCCTGCACAATGTGCAGGACTAGTGCAGGAGCTCCAGCAGGCAATATATATTGTCTGCCATGAGATCCAGGAATAACCTGTAGGGATGTGCACGAGCGCTCCTGCACTAGTCCTGCACGGACTCAGTCCCTGTATGCAAATTGCCCCATTTTCAGGAGAAATTCATGCAAATGAGGTGAATTTGTGGAAGCTGGAAACCGGCCGTGCAGGACTAGTGTAATCTGCCTGTAACGGAATACATTTCTGCAAATTACAAAATGGAGCCATTACATCTCCAAATAAACAGTGGATATCATGTAGAAAGCATGCCAATGGCCAACCATAAGACCATTGGCATGGAAAACATTTGCAAAATTAAAAGAATCAACTTTTATTTTTTTTAGACAATCTCAGCTGTTTAAGCGTAGGGCAGCGGCGCGCAAACGTGATCATTCGGAAAATAAAAAAAAAACATAAAATAAGCATTTTAACCAAAATCACTATTTTGCCATTATACTCAATGGCAGGCAGAAGACAACATGGCCAGTGAATAGTGGTTGCTAAGGGGGGAGGCTCAGTGTGGGACATGTAACTATGCATTAACAGGCAATCCTATGCAAATGAGGGGAATGATACTGAATCCCAGATTTCCCCTGCATGCTAGTCAGCACCCAACAGTGTAAGAGCAGGAATAGCTTGGTGCAAGCCTAGGAGTTAGCTGACATCATGGGGGGGTGTCAGGCATCCAAAGGGAGGAAGAACAGCAAAGTCCTCTGTAGAAACCACTCCTTTATTGAATAAAACCACAGTAGTTAAGCGCTTTCATCCGTGTCATAGGGACTTCTTCAGAACAATACCATTAAGATTTCCCAGCATTCACATACATCTAACAATAAACCAATTAATACCTGTTAGTTGCATTATTTAAAATTTAGAAGGGGGGACACTAAATGTGTTTTTAGATGTTTGTGAATTAAAATGACAACTGACTCTGGATGCCACTAGGTTTCCAGGTATAAATGAAATGGTGAATTTGAATTGTTTTTTTAAAAATGAATCACATTTTGGGTTAACATAATTATTCAACAAAGTTACACAGTTCAATAACATTATTGTATAATATATATATATGTATATAGTATGAGTGCAAGGGTATGTTCTTTTAATTGTTAACAATGTAAATTTTAAATAATGCAATTAACAGGTATTAATTGGTTTATTGTTAGATGTATATGAATGCTGGGAAATCTTGATGGTATTGTTCTGAAGAAGTCCCTATGAGAGGGATATAAGCGCTTAACTACTGTGTTTTTATTCAATAAAGGAGTGTTTTTTACAGAGGACTTTGCTGGTCTTCCTCCCTTTGGTTACCTGGTTTGTGGATATTTTCAGTTGATTCGGTGTGTTAGGCATACTGTAAGTGGATTGGAGCCCTGTGGCTCGGGTCTGCTCCTAGCTTAGCAGAGCTAAGCAAGGGGGTGTGTCTGAGGCTGCCTAGTACTCTTTACAGTGCCTAAGTCAGTTTGCATGCCATGCACCGGGTTTTAAAGGAAAAAAAAAAAAGTAAACCAGGAAATAGCAGCTGTCTGCACATTTGAGCACTGTGTTTGCGCAGCATGCCCCTGGGCTTAATGGGAAAACAGCAGTAGGAAGGTAATCTAGGAGAACTAGCACAGCTGGCAGGTGAAATGTATCAGAATCAACCAATTACACAGGCAGCAGACCAGCCCAGCCCAGAACATGACTATAAACTATGCAAAGACCTTTCCCTCTGTATTTTCCCATACTCTACACCACCGGTGTATACAAGCGGGGACATTTTAACAAACAAAACAAAAAAATAATAGAGGCTGCAATAGCTATCATACAACAACATGTGGAAGAGGCTGAGGGTGGTGAGGATGTGAATGCTGTCGACCAACCCACAGTGAGGAGACGGAGAAGAGTGTTCAGACCCAGGGTAACCTACCAGTGGCTACATGAGCTGGAGATAGTGGAGTGCTATAGGGTGGACAGGGACCTCTTACAGCAAATTGTTGAGCTGTGCCAGCCAGGCCTGACACACAGAACTAACAGAGGGGAACCCATCCCAGTGGATACCAAGGTATGTGTAGGCCTTAGAATTCTAGCTACAGGTACCTTCCAAAGGCCAACTGGGGATATGATGGGGATCTCACAGGCATCAGCATCCAGGATACTCCACCAGTTCCTGCATGCCATGTCAGCACATGCCGGTGTTCCACCAAATAGCAGAATACCCTGAGGTAGTGGGTGTTATAGACTGCATGCACATATGCATCAAAGCACCACCCGGTGAGCAGAGTAGGGTCTACATCAACCGCAAAGGCTTCCCCTCCATCAGCTGCCAGGTCGTGTGCGATGCTCAGGGCATAATAATGAATGTGTTTGCTGGCTGCCCTGGAAGCTATCATGATTCTCACATCTGGCATTTGATGCAGCTGTACCAGAGATTTGCCAATGGGGATATTCCTTACGGCCACCTAGTGGGGGATGCTGGTTATGCACTGGAGCCGTGGCTGATGACACCTATCAGAGATGCACACACCCGAACAAGAACTCCATAATGAGGTACACTCACAGACCAGAATTATAATAGAGCATGTGTTTGGGATGCTCAAGTCATGGTTCCAGTGCCTGGACACATCCGGTGGAGCCTTGCAGTACTCACCAGCTACATGTACCCAAATTGTCATCGTATGTACCATGCTACACAATATGATCCTGCGGAAACAGCTGCAGCAGGAACAGCATGGGGCAGGGCCACAGGGCCCCCCACCATTGACAGGGCCCACACAGGCACAGTGACTCGGAAGAGGAACAACCTCAGCCTGCCCAGTAGGTAGAAGGAGGTGTGCCCAGTATGCCCTGGCCTTGGCAAAGAGGCAACGCATAGCACATACACTGACACAGGAGGAACCGAGGGAATGACACCTCTCTCTGACTCACACATACAGTACAAGGGATGCCAAACATGACACTACCTGTGCTCAACCATGTGTAGGGAGTGTACTATATGCATCTGACATAGGCAGCCCTGCAGTACCACCCTCAATACTGGCACACCCACAAGGTAAGTCACTCAACCTACCAATTGCCGAATGGAGTAGTATGTGTTATTACCTGTATCTATGGTATGGATGTGAGCATGCAAGGGAAAAGGGTGGCTGAATGGTATGCCAGCAGATAGTAGACACCTATAGTGGCACCATGAGATTTGTAACAAATACTGGTGTCACCATAGTAGCCAGTACTACACAAGGCGACAAAACCCACTGCAGGAAATGTGCTGGGCCACATGTGTGTCCATATGACTCACACATGTCAGTCAGGGAGGTTCACATACCCAGCAACAGTCTCAACAAGCAGGACAGGTGTAGACAAACACAAACAAAGGCTGTGCTATGGCCTCTGAATGATGCCTATGGGTAACCCCCCACCCAGGCCTACACAGACAGACTACATCAGATCGGGCAGTGGGATGTTAGTTCTGAAGGGTAGGAAGTCAGAAACTAATATGTAGGTCAATCAAACCTAAGACCTGTAGTACACTGATATGCCTCTAGTCAGCATGATAGGTTAGAATACAGAATGAAATGGAGTACCTGACATATCAGTACAGTCATAGCAAATGTGTACAAGTGTCAGGTGTGCCCCCTCATCCTATGTAGAAATGTAGAAACAGTCAGGTGTGCCCCCCCCCCCAATCCTGTGTAGAAATGTAGAAACAGTTAGGTGTGCCCCCCCCAATCCTATGTAGAAATGTAGTAACAGTCAGGTGTGCCCCCCCACTCCTATGTAGACATGTAGAAACAGTCAGGTGTGCCCCTTCCCCCAATCCAGCGTAGAAATGTAGTAGCAGTCAGGTGTGCCCCCTCCCAACCTCTGTGTAGAAATGTAGAAGCACACAGGTGTGCCCCCTCCCCCAATCCTGCATAGAAATGTAGTAACAGTCAGGTGTGCCTCCCTCCCCCAATCCTGTGTAGAAATGATAAACAGCCAGGTGTGCTCCCCCCAACCCTACTTAGAAATGTAGTAACAGTTAGGTGTGCCCCCCAAACCTATTTAGAAATGTAGTAACAGTCTGGTGTGCCCACCCCAATCTGATGTACACACATCGTAACAGTCAGGTGTGCCCCCCGCAACCCTATGTAGAAATGTAGTAACATGCATGTGTAGGTATAATATCAGTGGAGCACAGATGCCCAGAGGTGGCCAAGGTAGCAGGATAGATTGTAGCATTTGCACGATATGCAGGTATGTGTGTGTTAGGTTGGTGTGTGTTTCATATTGTGTGAGAGTGGTCAGTATGTATGCATGTTGAGGTAAGACCTGGTGGCCATTGCCTGCTACTGCTGATAACAGGGCAAAGTCCTCACAACTGCAGTGCCAAAGACAATTCCCACCAGTATAACACATGCTAGCAGTAAGCCATTGTTAATGTATGGTGGTAATATGTGTCACCATCTGAAAGATTGACATGGCATGGCTGTTGGACTAGATATACAAGCTGTACACAGGGGAAAGTACCCCAGACATACAGTATATATTGTGTAACTGTGAAATGGACACACCCATGGAATTGTACATACAGGTATGCATCACATTATCTGGTCCTATAGTAGGCGATACCAGTGTTGTCTTCCTGAACACTTGCAGATCACAAAGGAGGTAGGACTGATGTATTGGGAAACAGCTGATGTACCTGCACATGCCAGCATAACTGGAATTCCCCATGCATATCTATGTGTCAGATGCAAGTAGTGTCCATAGCACACATGCACCCAGCTCACCCAAACATCACCCACAGGTATCTCTCTGGTTGAATCTCTGCTGTAGGGAATGGGTACAATATGACCCCACCTGTATATGGCAATAGCAAAAGAATGCAGCATGCAGTGCAGGTGTCCCATGCTGATGTGCCCTAGCCATAGGTAGCACACTGCCAGCATCCACACTACCTGATCAAGACTGATAGAAGGTATTGGAATGAACACCTAGCACACTTACCCTGTCACCCCAGGGGAATATACTGTATGGTGGTCTGAGACTGTAGGACTGATAGAATGCAACAGCCAGCCACATCTGGCCTGCATCAACACCAAATGGCTCACAGGCCTCTGCCAAAGGCCTGTGTCTCATACATACTGCCAATGCATGTTGTGTCATGGACACCAAAATAACAACATAACACACTCCACATAAGCCATATGCAAGGCCATGTGGACAAACCACAGTAACATGTCCGCCATGTCCCACTGCATGAACTGTGGATCAGCACCAAGTCACAGCTGTGATGGGGTGATAACCTTAGGGAAAGTAATCAGAGAATGTATGCATAATGTATGGAAGAGGATAGAATAACAGAGGGGGGGCTGGGAGCATGGGCAGCATGGAATGTGCAAGGTCCGACACAAAGCTATGTACACACACTATCCCTGGCTGCAAACACATAAACGGGTGGCTACATACCTGCCTGTACACCACAATAGGGCAAAAGCAAACTTCACACGTAAGGCAGGTGCACGGGGCCAGAAAAACACACATAAAGTAAAAAAATAGAGGCCAGCACCTTGAGTGATAACTCGGTTTAATGCAAATAGTAAAAAAATCAGACTGGTTTTGGCAGCCTTTGCCTTCATCAGTGATTATCATCTATCTCGGAAAATATTCAATTTATACATCCAGCTTTATTGTCAATCAAATATTTAAAGAAACAGTGATTAAATGAATGTATACATTCCTATAAAACCCAAAAGAGTACATCAAAAAGATAACAACAATATATGCAGAAAATTATATAGCTAAAAATTACAAATGGTCATTAAGACCTGGGGAAAATAATGCCCCTAGCTTAATTATCCAACTTTTCTCTTTGTCATTTAGTATACTGTGCCACACTAATTTGTGTGATCTATCTCCCCATATTTTGTCAATAATACATAAGTGAAATGTTGCTGTTTTATGAACACATACATGTCTGTACAATTCATTAGTCATGTGTCTGTTCCTAATGTCACCTAAGTGCTCAGACATCCTTATTCTGAATGGCCTGGAGGTCTGCCCAACATAAAATGAAGAACATGAGCAGGTGGCCAAATAGACCACCCAGTCCATTCCACAATTAGCAAAATGTTTTATACTATACACCAATTTGGTGTTCCTACTGGAAAACTCCTTAGATTTTGGCATATATTTACAAAAGGAACAGTGTCCACAGGAGAATGATCCCACCAATTTATCTCGTGTGATAGTTATTTGTTCTCCCATGATTTGTCGTTGAGCCCTGGATTTGTAATGATTGAGGTGAGATCCTAATGTCATACCTCTACGGTATGAAAATTTACACTAATCTGTGAGGAAACTGGATAATTCCTGATTATCCATAAGAATATTCTAATTCTTATTAACTGTATTTCTAATGGCATGAATGTTTCTACCATATGTAGTTACAAATCTAATAGTATTGTCTGTTGTTGGCATTTTCTCATGATATTTCAATAAATCTGGTCTATCCTGCCCAGTAGCCAAATTGCTAGCTGAAAGAATATGTCCTGATTTGTAACCCCTGGCTTTGAACCTGTGTATCAAGTCATTCTTATGATGTTCATAGTCATCATTGGAAGAGCAAATCCTTTTAATAAGAAGGAACTGGGACTTGGGAATATTGCTTATAATGTGATCCGGGTGTAAACTAGTGCCTTCCAAAAGACTATTGTACTACGGATATTTGCGGAACACCTGTGCTGACAATGTGTTGTCCACATTCCTACAGATCTTAACATCTAAGAAATGAATTTCTTGATGGTGCATATTGAGAGTGAATTCAATGCCCCACTTGTTATCGTTGAGGTATTGGACAAACTCCAGGAGATATGTGGTGTCTGCATGCCAAACCAGCTAGCAGTCATCAAGGTATCGCCGCCAAATATCCATATCATCCAAAAATATGTTATGATTATCATCATATATAAGGAATTCATCCATGTACCCCAAAAGGAGGTACGCAAAAGTCTGCACTGGAGTACAAACTACCTGGAATCGATCCACACATTCAATACAGAAGGGCATACTGGGCATGTTCACACACTTAAACAAATGAAACCCATGTCTGCAAACAACAGTGGACCATACATATCTGGAAATTGTAGATGTTAGTATATATACTCCTCAGTATGCTTTGCACACACACAGTGGATAGGAATGCAGACATATATCCAAGGACAACACACTATAATAAGACAAAAGTAGACGTACATTGATGTGTGGAAGAGAGTGACTGTGACAAGGAGCGGTCCATTATGAGGCCTGTCCCACCCAGCAAACAGCCAAATGGCTACAACCATATGAGGTGTAAATGTCACTCACTGTAGACATTAGCCACCGGTATCCATCAGCATTACAGACTATGTGGTGCAAGTGCTAGCTGTGCAGTATGACTGTACAAGGAAGTAGTCATCTAGCAGCTGTATACATGTACCTGTGGAATATAACCCTGTGTGTGCCCTTGCGGTGTGACAACCTCTAGATGAATGGGTTATGGCGCATGCACAAATACTGTCCTCTCCATAGGCCTACTATGACAAGCCTGCTAAGATCATCCACTTTGAAATACACCTTTGGGAAAGGTGTAGCCAAGTAATCTCTGTGGCATGTCCTATAAATGCGTACTGCTGTAGTGTGATAAACTAGTTAGGTAGGAGTTCTAATCCCAGACATGGCAGGTGTGTGTGTGTGTGTGTGTGTGTGTGTGTGTGTGTGTGTGTGTGTGTGTGTGTGTGTGTGTGTGTGTGTGTGTGTGTGTGTCTGTATGTGTGTCTGTGTTTGTCATTCATATCCTGTGTGGAGGTGGCTGTGAGTGTGTAACAACTGGACTCATTGTGTGCAAATTTCTTATATGGTGGCCCTAGTATATGTCACAATGTCCACCTTACAGGGATAACAGATGTGAAATCGCCGAGAGGCTGGGGTTCAAATCCATACCCCTACATGTGACATCAAGGCTTGGTGAACAAAGTTATCAACCCTTGTATTACCCAGAGAACACTATCAACCCATGTCTTATGCACACACACACTTGCCTAGGCAACAACCACTATATTGGTAGTACCCTGCATATTGCCCACTGATAGTAACCATGGTGTGATTTCAGTGGGATACAGAGGGCATGGCACCCTGTCCATCAGTACAATAGGCACATACATGCAGACAGTGCTCCTTCCTTATGTTCCCCACTGGACACCTGCAACACCTGTGGTGTCATCAAATGTGACCCACAAAGGACATACCATGCTTTAAACACATGCCCTGTATGGACAGATGCCACTGACACCAGGGAATACCTGTATCATGCTATCAATGTAGGTGCAGAGTCAACCTGCTGTCCATTACCAGTTCCTGCCACATGAGGCTAGGACTGGCACATCTGATGATAACAATCTGTGTACACAACATGGGCCAGACACTCCAGGTACAGTTCCACATGTCATTATACATGCATGTGGGATGTGTGCACATCCCTGACACTGTCCATGTCATGGACTAAGGAACACATACATGGCAAGAAATGTACAGCAATGGTCACACACAGTAGTTACCCAGGTGACTGGATGGTGAATACAGTACCCACCTGTGTGGGCCAATCCAGACACTACACCCCTGAGCCACACAGCAAACCATTGTCATCTGGCCTGATGCCAAGGTATACCCATCACCTAGCCTTGTATAGCCATCTGGCACAGATGACCACTACACACCCATGAATCAATGTATCCATGCATGTCAGTGCTGGCACCCTTTGTCTGTGTGTGTGGTGTATGATGCCTATGACCACATTCACACTCACTACAACCCCCATTGGCATACTGAAGAATGTTGTCTAATGTCAGACACCTCCACATACCCTTTTCCCATATAACCTTCGGATAACCCATGTGGTGCATGTGATACGTGCACAGTACTGTATTGTGGCAATCTAACTAATGAGGAGTTGTATTCCTGGCCCTGCCAAGTCTGTCAATGTGTGTGGGTCCCTTAGAGAATGTGGTTGTGTTGATGCTGATACCTGTTCATGAGGACAGGCACGTGTACTACACCTAATGTATAGCTACCATATCACTGCTGCAAATGTCAGTCACCATCACATATACGTTTGGAGGCCTCCTCAACATGTAACCTATACGGTGCATCTAATGATAGCAATACATAGTCAGTCAAGGGTTTGATACCCTGTACTGGTAGGTGTGTTCCACAAACATGCTTAAATTTTACTCTCCCACCCCTCCCTGACTTATCTTTGCCTCTGTCTGCCTCTCTCACTCCCTCTCTGGTGGGTGTGGAGACTTACACCTGCTTTGCTTAGGCAGCAGCATGTGTATTGTAAGTGATGCTCATGATCAGCTGATGGCCTCTGCACAAATTGCAGCCCTCCTCCAGTTGATTGCATGTGGAGCAGCTGTGGTAACATTCCCATAGCCAATTGCTTGGAAACACACTCCAATATCTAGGAACATCATGTTGGTGTTGGGCCTTTTCCTTCACTGTGAGAAGAACCTAGATCTTTTGTTTGGCAAGCAGCATCACAAATGGATTGGGGATTTACCTCTAACAACATACACTGTGGAAACAGGCCAACACAGAGGAGGGGGATGTGCCTGACATGACTACAGAATGTAAGTGCTGCTATACTGCATTTGGAGTAATGTTGGTTTAACAGGGTGTGTGTGGATATGACTGTCCTACATGTTTTAATACCTGTCATTTCAGTGCTATGTTTATGTAGGGTCATCTGCAGACTGGGCAGTGTGTGGTGCCTTTTGTTTCTTGTGTTACCCACAGAGTACCTATCTGTGAACTGCAGAAGCATAGTGTAAGGATTTAATTCAGTACATGGTGACAGCCATGAGAGTTACTGACTTCATATCCCTCATAGGACATATGTTGCAATAAACCCTGTTACAACAGTAAATGTATGAGGTTATCACAGCAACATGTCAATATTGGCCCTGTGTTTGTGCCTCCAGCCACAACTCTGTCAACATTTGTACATGTGTCATGCAGAAAGAGGTGCATATGTTCTGTACACCATATTTATTGACATATCTGATAACAAGACAGTGAGATATCAGACTGCTACACATGTTATGTATAGTAGGGGTTATATTTGAGGACATAACTTGAGCATTCTGTGATTGTGTGTACAATACTGATGTCTGTGTACTTATGGTGATTGTCGACAGTGTGTGTATTGTGAATATGTACCTTGGCCTGTGTACAGACTGTGGTAGATGTCATGTTCTTGGTCCTGTTCTATCTGATGTTACATGCTGCTCCACTGTATGTTGCCCTATCGGCTTACATGTTTGTAGGACCAAACACACACATGTCCCATACCACAGACAGGCATTGGACCACACTGTGTAGCGGCCCAGTATATGTAGGGTTAGTGTATGAGTGGCACATATGAGGATGGTGTTGATCAGATAGTCCATATACTGTAATATTACGCTAGCTTACCATATGTGGCTGTGTATGTGTTCACATTGGTTGTGGTTATGCACTTTCAGACAGGTGTCTGTTACTCTGTGTTGTGACATGCCTGTAGAGCCTGCTATATATGCAGGTGCATGTGTATTCCCTCAAAGGAAATTTAGGCCAGTGTTGTGGCAGTCTGCCTGTAGCCTACACAGTGCTTTGTTACATGCCTAGCAGCTTAGTGTACTTACTGAGTGAGATGTTATGTCCAAATACTTGCCAGATGTACATCTGCTGGGCTACAGTCATTTATGTCAGACAAAGCAGTGGGATGCTGTACAGATGTATGTCACTAACTAGTGGGTAGTATGTGACCATGGCACCTCTGTACCAGTGGTTATTATGTGTCAGGACAGACAGGGTGTGTAAATGCATAACCTATGGGGGCAAATGTATACCAGTATTTACGTGATATACCCATCTACATGGCTGTTAACATCCACATTGTCAGGCTTGGTCCACATGTCTTGCACTAAGGGGTTCTGTGTATACCTCTGGACTGACCAGAGTGTGTCAGACTGTCCACATATATTGGCCATATCTCTGCTGTAGTCCACAGGATCATTACTGTGCTAGCAGCGATACTTACTCTGATGTCGTTAGGATGTCTGTCAGTAACCAATGATGCACATGTTAAAAGCAGATGTGACCTCCCACACACAACATGTCTGTGAAGACAATCCCTATTACAGTAGCAATAGTCTACAAATATACCTGCAATTCATACCTGACATCCCCTTGCACTAAGAGGTTGGGACTACTGAGGTAGGGCTCCACTCCATGTTCAGGACATATGGCGAACATATATGTATATATAATTATCCATATATCTATATAGATATATAAACATAGACATATCGACATACATAGATGGATATGTATATGTACATATATATATATATATATATATATATATATATATATATATATATATATATATATATATTTATATAAACACTTAGATATATACATATACAGAGCAATATGTGTCTACACATATACAGATAGAGATACATATAGGTTCATAGGTTCATAGGTTGGTACTAGGCTATCGGCCCTAGGGCCTATACAAGCTTAGCCATAACAATTCCCTGCCTATTTCTTCCCACGCAATTTACTTCCCTGGACCCCTGTGCACATATACATATGGATATCTACATATATATTGACAGTAATAGGTATATCAGAATCGATATGTATGCACATATAGTTATAGATATCTACATATATATCCACATAAATAGGCATATGTGCATACATATATAGCTATATATATATATATATATATATATATATAGTTTTATATATATATATATATATATATATATATAGTTTTATATATATATATATATATATACATATATATATATATATATATATATATATATATATATATATGTACATACAAAGAAAGGTACACATTGCTATATATATATGTTGCACTATACAGATGTGTATGCAGACATATGTATGAGTATACATGTGTATGTACATGTAGACATATATCGACCTATTATATGCATATATCCATATTCCTGTCATGTGTAAACCTCACGGTTGTGTATACCCTCCCAGCTGTATCTCACCGTATGTATCTGCTATGTGTACATTATGATAAAACAACATATGTGATGCAACAGTCATATTAATAACAAGTACTACACAATTGTGGAAGTAAAAGCAATTGTTCAATACTACTCAATATGTTTATAGACAGATATATTGGTAAAACTACAGCTGTCTTCACAGTGGTCATAGTGCAGTGGTTAAGTGTTGTGACTATAGTGTACAGGGTCCTGGGTTCAAGCGCTGTTCATTTTGTTGCTGGGCAGAACATGGGCCATTGGATACAGAGTGATTAAGGCACTTTTAAGTAGTTGTAAGCGGGTTTGTGCAGGTTTGCACAAAGGTAAGCACTAACTTCCGGTTACAGTTTCTTATACTCAGTTTGCTTCTAAATTGCTTAACCTGTGTAGGCATTGCTTACCCCTGCGCAAACAAGCTTAAACCCACTTACTGCTGTTTAAAAGTGCTTACTCCCGCTTACCCCTGTGCTAATTTCTTTAAAGGAAAAGAAAAAAGGGTTGATAGGAAAGTGGTGAAAAAGGGGCACAAAGAGGGAAAGGCAGTGGGGAAAATAGCTAGGGATGTGCAAGAGGGTGTAGGGAAGGTCCATAGCTGCCCATTTCTTCTACACCAACAGCTGTGCATATACACTGAATTTGGAGTTAGGTTTGGACACTCAAACCCCTGAGAGAGGGGTGAGGACAAAATAATATGTTGTGATGCCAGTTAGACCAGATTATATGTGTCCAGTGGACACATGTGTGAAATGGACAGCTATGTATGGGGCGGTATTGTTTTTGGC
The DNA here is from genome assembly GCF_019279795.1 of Protopterus annectens. NCBI lineage: Eukaryota > Metazoa > Chordata > Ceratodontiformes > Protopteridae > Protopterus > Protopterus annectens. The sequence continues at coordinate 1,685,900,595 of NC_056731.1, read as the reverse complement.
GAACAGATTGCCTTTTTTTTTCAGGTGAGAGTGGATGTTGGGGAGGGATAGTAGGTATATTTGGGAAGGTAGATTGGGTAGGTTAACAGACCAAACAAACAAGATGCATACAGGGGTGGTATATGACACATGTGGGGGGCAAACACCTTGATGGGGAGGGGGGTTTGGAAATTAGAAGCCCCTGAGCCCCCTAGTGGAAACAGTGGGACTGAGATCCCCACCCATGGGCATTCATCACTGCACCTTCACAGCCCCAAAGGTGGCTGTGCTGGGGGCTGAGCCAGAGAGCCAGGCCAACCCTCTAGTCATGACATGCAGCCCTCAAGCTGGTGTAGAAGATCTCCAAACTGTTGATCGAGCTCTCTACACACCTTGACCCAGACCTGGCGCTGGGTGACAGCTTCCTGTTTGCGACTGCTCCCAGGGGGGGCATGGCCCATCCCCTGAGGCAGTTCCACCCGAAGGTGGTGCAGGACCAACGGACAAGGAGGTCCCGGGTTGGGCTCCAAAAGTGATGGTGCCCAGTGCCACGGCCAGCTGTGGTGGGTCAGGTTGGTCTGCTGGGACCCGTATTCCCATACATGCTATGGTGTTTATGGTGTATCAACATATGTGGGTTAGTAATAGTCAATACATTCCAGGGTTAGGTATAACAGTATGCATAGATATTCCCATTAACCCGGACACCAGCAATGGAGCAGTTGCACAGCAAATGGAACACATGCATATATGGGACCACAGTGGTAATAACAATAGCATGCAGGTATGCTGATGGCACCATGCCACCAATGTTGGATTATTTCAATATAGCACATGCATAGAAACAGATTTAAATAATTATCAACCAATAGGACATATGTCCCAACATAACATAGGAGTCATCACATACCAGTTGAGGTGGGTATGTAGTGTATTGTTGGAGATATGGTGGGGGGTGTCAATTAACAACTAGTATATTCCTGTAGTTCGCATTACTTTCCTAGTCAGTGCTGTTATCTGTACTTTACAAGTATTACTATACTACCCTGTTGCCTTAGTTTGGACAGTGATTTGGCTGTCGTCGTCTTTATACATGATCTGGTTTTATCTGCAGTATACACCTTTTAACTGGTATACCTGTGGAGGAAATGTTTGTTAACACTAACTCTTTCTACACATACTCCCAGATTCAAGGTTGATATTGTGCACATACCTGTCCATCTCTTTTTGCACAGACTCTGGCCATGACTTGACCACAAGCAGGTGAACTGGGACATATCTAGACTATTGCCCTCTTTAACCTTTACTGACTTACAACACTGTTATACAGGATTTCCTACACAGTTATATTATGTAGCACAGTGTGGGTGACAGTGATCAGTGATACCTTATTATTCAGAGCAACTGCAACACTCACAATTCCATACAGTACCAGAGTAAACAGTACCAGTACAGGGTATAATTCTTTTGATTCTGGACACAGAGTTCATATCTGACAGACCTGTGGGATCAATGTTTGTTAGCACTACCTGAATGTTGCCACACACAGTACCAGATTCCACATTACTATTATACACATACATCTCACTCTGTTACTGTACTCACTCAGGTCACAGCTTGACAACACGGGGGTGTAAATGGGACATATGTGGCTTATCGCTCTTTTGGGCAGTTGTTAGTGTGCCAGCTTTGTTCTCATAGATGTGTGACAATCAGTTGTATTTCCTATTTGCTGCCTATACATCTGGGATCATCCCACTGATTTCCCAGGGGGACAGGGTGACAGGCAGCAGATATGGGCCAATTTACTGGACATTCGGGACATATCTGTACAGTTGTGCGGTATGATTCTGTATGCAGACTACTACCACTCTGAGGATTCGAACCACAGCTGTGTGTGCTAAAAGTACAACAGCTCACATCTCAGTTGTGTGTGCTATTTGGATTTTGTTGTCTGCCTTTTCACTGTTTTCTGTCTGTCTCTCAGTTGTACAGAGTGACCTCTGGGGATTACACTAGTCATATACAGACATTCCTACACATTCTATTTATGCTGCACAGTGTGGATAACAGTGCTTAATACCACAGTACTATTAAGTGATTGCAAATCTACATTACCATATGATACCAGAGTATACATATGGATTCCAGCAGTCAGACCTTTATTGTCAGGCTATTATGCTTTTATTTACATACAACCTATATGAGACTCTTCCTGTCATATTCTCCGTTGTATGCAGTACTTGCCTTAAACAATATAGGTTTTATACTGGCAATTAATTTACTAATACTTTTAGATTTATTTCCTATGACAGTACATGCAAGAATATTACTAACCTGCCTTGCATTGCAACCTTTCCAGGCAACAGCCATGAGCCTCCTGGTTCGTGGCCCACTCACTTGCCGCTGTGAAGGACATAAGAGGAATATTTAGCCATACCTATCCATAATATACATGAGCTGGCAATTATTAAAAAGGTAGTGGAGTGATACTTACACATAGCTGGGATCTCCCCTGTCGTCCTAGCCTCTTGGAGCCACTGATCCAAGAGATCTCCCTTTCACCGCTTTAGGTCATCCTAGTGATGCCTCATCTGCACACCAGTTCCAGGGTATGCCAGTGGCACTGGTGAGGTCATGGGCGAGACAGTCCCAGGCTTCCGTCTTATATTGAGAACCCTGGTACTGGCCCTGCAGCAGTCTCTGCTCATGGTCTTTGACAAGAAGTCCTGCCATGACTCTGGACTCCTGGATGACCCAGCGCTGCACCCAGAAGTGCACTCCCTCTCCCCTGTCTGCCATGGTACATGCAAGGGGAAGCTACAACCAGTTCTGAGATGTATTCCCGCCTGTTGTGTTTAAGTAGGGCCAAATTCCCACACTTTGCCATGATTGGCAGGTTTTGAAAAGGCTAAGCTATGGGCAAACCTGCTTACCTAAGGTTGGCATTGTTTAAAGGGGTATACTACTGAGCACATTGAGTTAGCTGGCCTAGACATTGCTTACACCTCCTAGGCTGGCCTGTGCCATGCTTACCATTGCTTAAAATTGACTTTGCATTATATTTAATTTTTGGCATTGATTTATTATTCATTACATCTTATATATATGTCTGGTATCCATGATTCATGTTAAGTGCACTGTATGGAGTCCTTGTGTTTAGTAGGGGACTTCAACACTCTATTACATTTACATCTCACATCTGGCCTTACTTCAGTACTCCAGTTCACATATTTATGTTATGTAGTAGGTTATAGAACATATGACTGTATACTGATTCCTTTCACATGTTCAGTTTGATTTTACTATAGCATGGGTTTGTTTGGTGATACCTCAATCTTATGTACTGCTGTGATGATTTGGTGTTTAACTACTATGACAATAGTGTATAGGGTCCTGGGTTCAAGACGTGCAAGGCTGTTCATTTTGTTGCTGGACAGAACAGCAGCTGTTGGATACAGAGTGATGTTTGCGAGAGGGTATGCTAACCTTTGGTGAAATATGCTTACAGAGAGTTACCTTCAATATTGCTTAAAATGTGTGTGCATTGCTTACACCCACACAAACAGGCTTAAACCCACTTACTAGTGCTTACATATGCTTACTCCTGCTTACTACTGATAATACTGCTTACACTTGCTTACTAGTGCTTACTCCCGGTTACCACTGCACTAATTTAGACAGTAATGTCTAATGGTTCTTGGGAAGGTGGGGGATTTGGAAGCTGTATGGAGTTATCATTCATTACACATTATACCTTCCATTTGTACCCATGATTCCTGTGTACATATACTGTATAGGGCACATGTGATTATCTGTGGACTTTGCAACATTATGACACTGACACCTCACAAATGCATTTAATACACTACTCCAGTTCACAAATATATGTTATTTAGTAAGTTATGCAACTAAAATATTGGTCATAACGTGATTTGACATGGAAAATAGAATGTGTTATAGTGGGACTTGAACTGAGAATGCTTGCTCATAAGAAAAATGCTCTGCCCACTACACTATTGCTATACTGCTTCATTTGCTTATATCTTCCTTGTTATCCTCTTCTGCCATTTAAGCTGCATTAACCATAGCTAAGCGATGGGCAAACCCGCACACTTACAGTTAGATTTAATCGGATTCATAAAACAAAAATGGTATGTTTACTTTGTTTGTATTTACTATTGCTGTTGTACACGTGGGGGTATGTTGCTGGGGGTATGTGGATACCTATGAGCGGTCTCGCTCATTCTTTTGGCCTTTCTGCTATTCTTCATTGTGGGGGGCATGTAGCTGTCAGACATGCCCCCTGCACTCTTACACGCTCCATATAAGATTTGGAGCTCAGGCAGTGAGCCTTCATTAATATGCATGGTGCACTGCCGTCCTGCTCCTAAACGGCCACTTTCATGCAGGACTAAGCTAGTCCTGCACAGAAGATTAATTAATCTGGAGGAGTATGTATATACAATCAAAACAGATTTTACAGAATCATCACAACAAACACAATTCATCAATTAGTTGTAAGGATAATCCACATTGATCATGCCACATTTATTAAGATAAGTTATATAATTACCTAAAAAAGTAGTAGAAAAGCATCTAATGGTATTCAAGATTTAACAAATCAAGCTTCATTTGTTATAGAATAAAGTGTACATTACATAATGGTCTTGCAACATGAGACAATAATAAAATAACACTGCCAAGGTATTATAAATTTTGCTTAAGTGCATGACAGTAACAAGGTTAACTAATAAAGGATTATTGGAATACAATGCAAGTTATGAATGTAAGAATATGACTAAAGTATAAAGATATGGTATAGGTAAATAATAGGTTATCATTCTGCAGATCATTGCAAACCTAGCTAATAACCAGGAGTTGCACTCAAAGGCTTTACCTTGTATCTGTGAGGTAATGACCTTAACCATTATGCCAACTCCACCCCAATATCACTTACTACATCAACTTTTCAATAAGAAATGGCTGACAAACAACAACAGGTTCATAGTTACTAGGCATGACCATTAAGGAGTGTAGCCCAGGGGCGGCATGTGCTATATGACTGCAGGACTGCAGCCCCCCCCCCCACCTGTAGAAATAAAGAAGAAAAGAATAAAAACAAATCGTGAGTAGAAAGTAAAAAGTAGAAAGAAATTGTGAGTCCTGGAACTCCACGCATGCATGCTTGGAGTTCCTGGAACTCAGAACTCCAGACTGCTGAGTTAGGCAGTCCAGATAGGGAAGAAAGAGATCTCTGCCCTGCCAGCCCAGAAGTCTGTGCAGTGATGACTGGAAGGACACCGGACTGCATCACCCACATGCTGGAGGCTCCAGCCTAATCTTGTCTCATGGGGAAACCAGTACAGCTTGCGTGGGCTGCTACAGAGGATCTGTATAGAGTGGGCTGCTGCAGAGGATGAGGATTTTGATTGGCTGCTATGGTGGTAGGGTGTGTGATTCAGGACTTATCTGGCTGCTACGGAGGATGAATGGTGTGAGTGTGTGTAATGCCCCAGTTGCTACATACTGGTGGCTAGAGAGAACACATGGTGGTAGGTAGAGAATACTCAGGCTTGAACTCTGTACCTCGGGTGCAGGTAGTAAGGGCCTGAATTCCCTACCCACCACCATTTGTAAAAATAATTGCAGGTTTTTGCATCATATTTGTTCTGTTCCTCATACAATCTGTGGCTTCTGTATGCTTGTTGTTCCTGGCAAAGTCAGTAGTGCAGTGGTGCACTGGTAGCATTGTTGCCTGACAGCTAGAGGTTCTCTGGTTTGATTTTGGCTGGGGTGATTTCTGTGTGGAGTCTGCATGTCTTCCCATCTTACAAAGACATGTGTCTGGAGTGTTTCTCCCTGTTCTGCTGAAAATTGGCGTTTGTTCCAAGTCAGACTTTCCTGGTTAATAAATGTTAAATAAAAATAACAGGCATTTCAATTTCAGACTTCATATTCTTCAAAAAGTACATGACCTTTTATTCTAGCAATTTTCTAAGTTTATAACATGGATATTTGAAATGTGTCCTTATTTTGGGACTGTATTCCCCCATTATTGGCTTCGTCCAGGTTTTTTGTGCTAAGGTTGAGAGCTATAGTGAGAACTGAATTCACTGAATATGTTTGGGGGCTGTAATCCCCCATTACTGGCTTTGTCCAAGTGTTTTTTGCTAAGAGGTTGAGAGGTATGGTGAGAACTGAATTCACTGAATATGTTTGGGGGCTGTATTCCCCCATTATTGGCTTTGTTCAGGTGTTTTGTGCCAAGAGGTTGACAGCTATGGTGAGAACTAAATTCACTAAATGGCAGTCATTTAATTTTCAGTCTTCCACTCTTTCACAAAACAGCTGATTTGGCATAGTGGTATGTTGCTCTGAATGTTTTGCACAGGGTTCCCCGAGGTTCAAGACTTGGCAGTGAAATGTATGGTGGTAACACAGCATTTTATTGTAGCAACTTTCCAACATTATACAAGCAATGTTTAAAATGTGTCCCTGGTTTTTGGGCTTTTGCCCCCCCACCCCAATAAATTTTGGCTTTTTCCAGATTTCTTGTGCTGCAAAGTTCAGAGATACAGCGGAGTGTTGAGTAGATTTTACAAGGAGCTGAGAGCTGCAGGAGAACAAGTTTAGTACTGCTTATGGTGAGTCTACTTGCATTGTTAATAGCACAATAGGTAGTGTACTTGCTTTTGATGCAGAAGGCTGTGGGGTCTACTCCCACAGTAGGTAGATGCTTTGCTGATACTGTACTGTGTTGTAAATGGGGTGGATGCTGCAGTCCTTTTTGGCGAAGATACCTAGTAACTATGAACCTATCAGTTTGCCATCCATTCCTACTGCGATATTACTAGCTTATCATTTTTTTAATGCAACATGGGCAATTTGTTCCTCAAGGGCAACAACCACTTTATTTGTAGATGAAACAATGACATATAAAGTTGTTTGCTAGCAGCAACCTCCTGATTAGTTACAGATTTCTTTAATGTGGAATTATTTAGATGACTTTTACTTCTTCAGAGATTGCGCATATTTACTGATACTGCTGGACTGTAGAAGTTTGAGTAGACTTTTATGATGGAAATGTAAGTTTGAGTAGACTTTTATGATGGAAATGTTCTGAATTGGGCAGTTTTGTCATTATTGATGCATGCATTTTGTTTCATTGTTTACTGGAAAAATGTTCAAAACAATAAATTTAAAATGCCCTCTAACAACTGTACTGTATTGTACAAGAAATATAATTTAATACAGTCAGGAAGGTGTACCAAAGAGCATGTGTATGTTTTGTGTTCAAGGGGCCTATGATTTGAAAACAGCCCAAAGTTAATCTTTATCTGCCACTGGCAAAGTGTATTTTCTTTGAATGTGGGTTTCAATGCTGTTTCAATGAATGTGAGTTTCAAGGGCAGAGCAGTTTTAATGCTAAGTCTATTTTCATTGTGAGACTGCATTGCTTTGTTTAGCAGATATCTATTAGGGTTTGTGCTGTAAAATGCAAAATAAACTTTCAAATGAAATCCAAATCATCACAGAAGTAAAGCAGTAAGACCTGTTATTCTATCAACTGTCTTAAGTTTATACAAGAGCAGTTTTTAGTACTGTTTGTATGTTTCCCCAATATATTTATTTGGCCTTGTCCAGATTTCCTGCATTAAGAGGTTGAGAGGTATGTGCAAATAAATCACTTTATAGAATTAGGAATATCCAAACCTCTCAACTGTCCCCAATGTTGGCTCAGAATGTTGCTCTCCTCCTAATAAACCCTCGGCAAAATGACAATTTTGGAAGAAAACATGGAGGGTTTACAATTATAAATAACTGTAATGATCAGAGTTATAAATTACTTTTATTTCAGAAATGCATGTAGATGCTCGTATTTTGTCAGCTGCTCAAGTTAACAGTACTAATATTAAAAAGATGTACCTTCTTTGACAGCTTCCCAGCTGTATTGTGTGGCAATTTTATATTTTTGCATCACATTTTGGTCTGTTTTTCATACAATTGTGGTTTTCTGCCAAATTAGTGGCAAATCATTAAAGATTGAAGTTAAAAAATAATGGCAGACATTTGAGTTTCAGATTTCATACCCTTTAGAAAATTCATACTAATGCAAGACCTACTACTATTCTATTATCTTTCTAAGTTTATAAGAGCTATCTTTAAAAATTGTCCTTATTTTTTGGGCCTGTGTTCCACTTTTATGTATGGCTTTGTCCAGATTTCTTGCTCTGAAGTTGAGAGATATGAGTGCCAGAGCCATCACCATCAGCCAGAGACATTTCAAATTGTGACATACTTGTTGCATCCCCTCCCCCATGTAGTGACTCTGTATGTGTCCAAGCAAGGCAAGGAGCAGTTATGCAGTGTAAGTGTGCAGAGTATTCCCCCATCCAAGGTAGACACAAGTACGACAGTGGCTTTTCATCTGTCCTTGATTTTGCAGAATGTTCTGGTTTTCTGTCATATTTTCATACTGTTGATTTATGCTTCTTATTATTCAGAAAATGCATGCTGTTGCAGTGCCCTGTTGCTTTGTGTTTAAGTAGCAATGCTGTAACGACCATCAGGTAAGCTTGTCTGAGATTGTAAGATGCAAGTAACCTTTAATAAGCATACTGTTAAATAATTACCAACACTGAAAGCCTTTTTGTTGTTGCCATGCAGAGAATATTTACATAACTGGATAATGTACACGCCTTAGGTATTGAAATGCATATGACAGGACAGGATTACAGTATTTTCAGAAGCTCATTACATTTGTTGGATATTTGCCGTCATCTTTGCAGGCTAAATGCCAATCTATCATGTGTGGTCCATAACCTGTGCAGTAATTCTTTAAGCAATTTATCTTTAGCTTGTTTCTTGTTTGCTGTTCATTTTTTACTTTTATCATGTTTTCCCCATGAAATAAGTAAATAGTTGTTATCAGGCAGCAGGTCTTTTTTGGATAAGAAACATTTTTACAAGTGGGGGTATCACAGAGATTTCTACTTTCAGCATGTTACTTGATACTTTTATAAAGCTGAATATAAGTTTTAATTAGAACTGCAGTGCAAGGAGAAGCTTGCTTTTTTATATACTTGATTTTGACTAGTATTCCAGTAATGTATTTGCAAAGTATTTTTTTTCATGCTTCACAACCTTTTTGTTTCCATCTAGATATTAAGTAAGCTGTCATGTAGCCAATGCATTGAAATATTTTTTTTCTTCTACACTTCATTTTGTCTTGAGTGGACTCTCATAATGACAGTTTGGCACCCAGGGCAGCGTATTTAATTAAAGTTCTAGTTGTGTTTTTGAGCATAGCCTCACCCCTTTCTAGTTGGTCACACCCCTTCCCACTGGCCCCCACCCATTCAGCTGTCTCCTGCAATCGCCACTGGTGTAACCCAAATTCTCAATTGCTCCAAAGAACTGTCTGGTTAAGTGACTTGATTAATGTCACAGTGAGTAAATGAAGGGGAAATATTCAAACTGCATCCTTGTCGCAGGTAGCAGTTCATTAACAAGTCAGAAGTTTAGTCTTCTGCACTAACTAGTCATCTCTAATTTGTCTTATAATGTATTTATAAATACATCATAGAGTAGGCAGAGCATATGATGATGTACTATGTAGGACAGACTTCAGCCATACATCTGATGTGGACACTTCCACTCAGGAAAGACAATTAAACAAGGATGGGGTGCCCCATCAATTTGTTAGAGGTGGGAATTGACATAATGGCTAAGGTGTTGGCCTTACAAACACAAGGTTAAGAGTTTGATTCTCAGATGGAATAATTGGTTAGGCTTAAAATGGCCCACATGGGCAATTAGCTTAGTAGTAACATCTGAACCTACAAAAGCTATGTAATTAAAGGTTCATTATAAAAATTGTCTAGTGCACAATAGCCTGGCTACGTATCTGAATACTTCAGAGTGTCATTCATTGACGATATTTAAAAGCAGCATTTTGTATGGTGTTATCATTTTGTGATGTGCAGTCTAGGTGTGTTTTTCAGTCTGGCATGTGTTGCAAAGAGCATTATGGATGGTGTGTATTTATTACTAACATGTTTTTTAGATCCAGTTGCAGATCAATGAAAAACTGGTCTGTAATTTAGTTTGGGGTATATGGGGAACTTCTGAGATTCTAAGAGCCAGATGTCATTGACACAAATAATGAAGTCTAGGGAGGGGATGTCATAGATCATTTATAAATAATGAAAACAGAAGGGGACCTAACATGGAATCTTGGGGAATCCCAGCATTAATAGTGCAGGTGTTAGATAAGAGATTGTGTGATTAGATTTTGTAAGTTCTATTTTCTAGATAATTTTTGAATGAATATATGACAGTGGTTGCCAACATTAAATCTGAAGAGCTTGTTGAGGAGTAGGGTATGACTGATTGTTTCGAACACTCAAGTAAAGGAAAATGCCTCCAGTAAACAAACCATCATTCATTTTAGAGTACATAATATCTGTTGCAGAGTACACTGTAGTCATCATACTGAAGCCACATTGTGCTTCACACATACATCCATATTTGTTTATGAGGTCAAAGAGTTGTGCAAATATTAGTTATTTTGAATATTTTTGTGATGGACATAAGTTTGATGTAGGTCTATAGTCTTTATTATCTTTACAATTAGAGATCTTTTGGAGGGGGTAGAACTACTGCACACTTTAGAAGAGAAGAGCTGTTAGAGAAAGCTTAAATGTTTGAGTGAGTGGTTTGGCAATAGTATTAGCAATCAATAAGAAACTTAGGATGCAATTTGAAATGCTTGCCTCCTTTTGTACTATTCGGGTTCAGTAGGAGCTTCTTGGTTTACTTGACCGTCATCTTCCTCAAATAGAATGTATGTGAGTATTTAACAAGGGTGTATATTTGCTGGTGGAGTAGTTGATGCTGGGTAGGATTTTGGAGCATGTTACTTAGGTTCTCTATGGAGTCAAGCAGGAAATTACTATATTCAAGGGCAAAATATTTGTAATTGTTTTCAGTTAAGGCAGCAGTGAAATCTCTTGGGTGAGTAAAAGATTCTGAGTTGCTTTATTTCCTTCCAGAATTCCTTTGGGGAAGAGGAGGAGGAGGAAAGGGTTGTTTGTCTAGGTGCACCTAATGCAGGTAAACTAGGTGCATCCACTGCTGTTACAGTAAGTACAACCATTGCAGCTATGCTATGCTAGGTGCATTCTCTGGAGCAGTAGTAGATGCACATACTGCAGATATGCTTAAAGTGCATCTGATCCAAGTATTTTACAAATACCCAGTAAAGATACACTAGCTACATCTAGTACGTATATTCAACAGTCATTCACTGCAGTACATTAGGAGCATCTAGCATTTGTGTGCTAGAGACATCCACTACCAGTAGTCCAGGTACATCCATTACATATATATTAACTGCAGGTACATTAGACACTTCCATTTCAGGCTCCTAGCATCAGGTTGGGACAAGCACAAGCTTTGTTTAGAGGTCCCTTCCCTTGGTTCTGTTATGTCAAGTACATTTCTGGCTCTTGTCTGAGTCACAATGCAGTCATCCTGGTTTTCCAGGTTTTTCTTCTTTTTTTTTCTTAGTGAAATATGATAAAGAAGCTATATAAAAGAAACCCATGTTTCTATAACTGTAATATTCTCCCAATAGCAATATTGCTTTAGAAGCATTCACAGATTCCACATTTTAAATATGAGTATTATAATGGAAATAAAAACTCAGAACTGTCCTCATGTCTGTCTGTCCTGGCAAAAGTCACTGTTAGAAAACTGTTTCTTTTTAAGCTGCAGCACATAAAACATTACATGTTTCTTGATTTTTGTTTCTTAAAGAAATAGACTGTGATATGGAGTCCAAAAATGTTGGTAATTTCCTCAAAGCAAAATCAAATAAATAAATACCTACAAGATCTGCTAGCTCATTTCTAATGTTTAATCAGACAAATATTGAAATTAGGTTACAATTATCTTAGAAAATTGTCAAAAATAAATTAGACTACAGGGAAAATTTCAGGCCATGTTGATCTTCAGGAACTACAGAAAATTAAATGGAAATTGTAAAAACAATTGAATTAGCTATTGATCTTTTCTAAAGGGCAGCAAATGAGGCAAGCGGAATAAAAAAGCAGTCTGACACTTTCACAAAAAACAGATTAATTTCTGATGACCAGAAAGGTAAAGTCAATGTTTGTTCACTCCAGGGAGCAGAAAAAAGTATAAGTAGTGAAATGTGTTTCAAAAGGTTGCTGTATATACTCATTGTCTTTTCTCATCCTTTTTCTGTAGGACACAGTTCAGCTGTACTGAATGAAAGGCAACAGCACTTGCATACAAATGACTGCTGTGCTTGGAAATATCCGGTTGCTCACAGGCGTTAGACTTAATGACTATATGCCTGTGTAAAAGTGTGTTTTTAATCATCATATAGTTACATTTGAAAGTTCAACACTATGCACTGCACAGATGTCTAATTTATTTTTGTAAATTACATTTAGGTATGAAACTCGGTTCGGATGATACACATCTGGTCTATGTTCCCTTGGTACTTTCTTGTTTTCTATAGAGTCAGATGTAGTTTGGCCTGCAGGATTGATAGTGATCTGATGATGCTCATTAGTATCGCATTCAAAAGCAATGAAAAATAAACCAACATACTATCTTTAATTACATATTGTTGAACACCCTTTGATAAAAACGTTATTAGAAGTAGATGATTATTTTTATTTAAAATATTCTGTGATCTGTGTTACATACCAATATTGTTCCTACTACATAAATTGGATTATTGTCTTCTGCTAAGATTTTCTTACACCTACCATGGGACTACTAAATCCTAACATTTTCATTTACTTAGGATTTAGTTCTGCACTTAGTTAAACAAATTATAATTGACCATTATTTTGTTAAAGAGGTGTTTTTAAATACAGTAACTTTATAATTTTAATGAGTCAGTTTAAGACCAGCAGTAAACAAAGAATCTTGACCCTGCAATACTTCACAGAAACATTGTTTACATCTTGCAAATTAATTCAAAAAACAAAAATGTGACTCATACTAGGTTTATGCTCAAAACATTACTTTAAACAAAAAAGTTTAGTACTTTCATCTTTTAATTTTATTAAGATTTTTGAACCACAAATATCATCTGTGTCTTACTTAAATAGCCAAGGTAAATCAATATGATAGTTGCTATTCAATTGTTCTTCCTCATAGATGGAGGTCAATTTAATTTCTCCAGATCTTTTGAGCTTCTAATACCATGACAGGAATGGACCCCATTCTAAGTCAAAGTATAATTGAATCCCAGTATTTAAAGAGTTTGTGTCTCTCTGTACATAAAACACTGCAGTCACTGGGTGTAGCAGTTTCAGTGATCAATGCTACTTTTGTCTTTTTTCATGGACTACTATATCTCATTTGCTTCCTAAACCTAAAATCTCCTCCCCTCCCTAACCCGAAGTCTAAATCAGTTTGATCACTCCCTAAACCTAAAACCCCTCTCTGCTCCTTAACACTAACTCTGAGCCAACTCCTGATTGCTCCCTAAACCTAATGTCCTACTCCCTGTTCTGTGATGAGACCTTCATTGCCTGCAACCATTCTGAATTCACTTTTGAGTTCATGCAGCTACTCGGCCAGTTGGATGGACAGAGAAACAGTTGCTTGAGGCCCTGGTTGCAAGTTCCTGGATTTCAAGCAGCTAGGGCTTGTGCAGCTGTGAGAGACCCCAGTTGCCATTCCAACTGTTTTTTCAAGGATGCCATTTAAGTGCCCCAACTGACAGTCCAGTTTAACTCTCTATGCAATGAAAAATAAATATTTTTTAACATTTGTGGTATATCTATCTACAGTGTTTGATGCAATATTTGTTATATACAGCATAATAATGCTCACATTCTTTGGGAAAGCATAGGATGTCCTAATACTCAAACTTTCACTGTCACTGCTACAGTTGTACCTCTCCTTGACCCCTATGAATTGGATTTAGCATAACTAGTCAAAATAAGAGATGGGCCAATAATTATGAATCTGCATTACCTGTGAAAAACACTAGAGAATGAACCTAATACTTGAGTCTAAGTGTTTGAAGTCTTGCAAGAATTTTCAAAAGTAGTCTTCAGATTAAGACCTCATTTGTTAACAAAGAGTAGTTTAATAGCCACCCTTTTTTTAGATCTGTACAGCCCACCAACATCTTTCAATTGTACGTACATCATTTTTCATTTCCATTGAATCTGGTGAAAATGCATTAGTTCGAAAAATCCTGCCTTCCTACAGAAATTTCACTGCCCATAACTTGTCCAGTTAAATCATCGGCTGAATTCAGAAAGAACTCTCTTCCAAGCATTAAGTCTTACAGGAAAAAGGGGCCTGTAATGCAATGACAGAAGACAGTGATTCAGAGACATATTATCTTCAATGAGGAGAAACTTCATTATCGGTTAATTTGCATGTTACTGAATCACATTACTACTGCAAGAGCTTATAACCACTTTGATGTGGTAATCACCATTGGCAGGCCATTAATTTCTTTCTCTCAGGCAACACCTCCTTATTTATACCCCACCCACATGCACACATTCAAACATACACAGAAGAATAAATCCCCTTATTTCTCAGCTGTCCCTAATGTTACTGAACATCCATGACATTGCCTCTTACAACTGCACTGTCCTCCTCATGGAGCACTACAGTCTCTCAATAATATGTGTTTCATACTTCTTATCAATTGGAGTACATTACTTGCTGAAAGCAATTGTTCTTTTATTAACCTTTAAGTTGACTTAGAGTCATATTTTACAGTCACTAGTGTCTAGCGCCCCAGCCCAGTTTTACGGGATTTCCTCATCAGTCAAGGGCAACCACCCATACACATGCACACATATTCAGATATTCATTCACAAACGCACATACCCACACACACTCACGCACACACCTACTGTACTATTCTAACTAACCTCCCTACTGTGACCATCCAGGCAGATACAAACACACACACACATACACACATTCACACACCTACTGTACCTATTCTCTAACTAACCTCCCTACTGTGACCACCCAGGCAGATACACACACACATACACACATTCACACACCTACTGTACCTATTCTCTAACTAACCTCCCTACTGTGACCATCCAGGCAGATACACACATACACTCTCACACACACACACACACACACACACACACACACACACACACACACACACACACACACACACACACACACCCCTGCTGTACCTGTTAGCTAACTAACCTCCCTACTGTGACCTCACAGACAGATACACACACTCCAAATAAAAAATTCCAGGCACACACAGCTGCAGGCAATAAGTATAAAAGTCTAATATGACTCCAGTAAATAAATCCAAATGGCACAGGTGTATCAAAGGTTTAATAGTAAGCGCTTTCGCGGTTCACCTGACCTCTTCTTCAGACTATAAAAATACAATATACCAACATATTTAAATACTAAAACATGACCAATCACCAATGATTAATTATTCCCTCATTAAGGATTTAAAGCAATATGCACACATATAATAAAATACTTAAAAACAAATACAGAACCTTTCAGTGCACGACTTTTTAAAAATGGTTTCAAAGAAACTTAAGTGTTTAAACCAGGTGGTTTATCTGCTTTGAAAAACATTATCCATTTTTGCTCATTAGCTTCTGTAATGTTTCTCAAGTCCCCTCCCCTCATATTGTCATGTATAATTTCTAGGACAAAAAATTTAAAACCATGTTCATTCCCTTCACACTCACTCAATTACACACATACACAAACACACACACACACTCACACACTCACACACACACACACACACACACACACACACACTCACACACACACACACACACACACACACACACACACACACACACACACACACACACACACACACACACACACACATACATATATATATATATATATATATATTAATACATATATATATATATATATATATATATATATATATATATATATATATATATATACATATACACATTCACCTCTGACCACTCATACAGGTCCATACAGGCACACATACTACCTCACACACATACACACACACACACACACACACACACACACACACACACACACACACACACACATGCACGTACACCCCCTCCATGACTTCTGTCCTAATCTTCCTGACACTTACTTCTAATACAATCCCTCCATTGAAATAAATGGGTGAATGCCGACTTTTGGCTATTTTAATCTGGCTAATTAGGTTGATTTATGTAGCCAAGTGGTTGTATGACACATACCACAGCATTTCTCTGAAAAGCACATGACTCACTATGACATACCACTCACCCAGAATGCCTCATTACATTGAAGTAGGCCATGGGCACAGCCCACCATGATGACTCTGCACACAGTGTAGAGTCACTGCAGTATGACTGTCTATAAATCAGGAAGGGCTTCCACCAGTGGAGGAATGGCTAGATTAAGGCTTACCATTGGTGGTAGCCCTTTCTGAATCCCAGGGCATATGTCAAAATGGGCTTGTAATATTCTTGACCATTTAACTTCATTAAAACATTAGTTACAAAATCTGTCATATAACCCTGTGCAATAAACATTGTTTTCATCTTGACAGATTCATATATACACCTGTTTTTTATGATATTATATTACATGTAGTACATATGATGACTTTTTCAATAGAGATGGCTGTTTACAGTAGTTTTTTCCTAAAATACTTGTACATTATTTCAACATAAAAATATTACAACAGCTAGAAAAACTATATTTTTCTTGCCATATTTACTGTGGAATTATAAAACAGTGATAATGATGTTTAAATTATCAAATTTCCAAATATATCAGTTTCATTACCAACCTTCAACAAAAACATATCTTCAAAATATTTCAGATATTCAAAATATTTTAAAATCATACAAGTTCACAGTTATCTAATTTATATAACATTTTTCATTTGCACTTCATCATAACCAAATTTACAAATGTGAGGAAGGGTGACAGGCCCTATAGACACCTCTCTTCTTTGTTAAAAATAATAATTGGATAGAAACAATTTGCTTAACACCAGTTTTAACAACATACAGAAACTGTGTATCTCATGGGTGGTGAATTCAATGATACTTGAAAGAAAATTTCTGACAAAATCAATTCTTTAATTTGTGGGATCACTGCATAGAATAAATTTATGTCAGTAGTAACCATGGGAGAAAACATCTTTAAACTTCTGTAAATCCACTTTCTTTAACCCATATAGAAAATCACAGGAATCTCTAAGAAAGGGTGGCGATATCTGAGTGAACTTGTTTAATTTGGTATCTAAAATAAGGGCAGAGGTTTGGTTTTAAACACCAGGGATGAAATCCCTAGCCAAAAAGAAGATGTTGTTCATTCTTATTTATCTCAGGTATTCTGAATAAGATCCTTACTTTACAAATTCCAGCCTTTAAAAATAAACATATATCAGGATAAAAAGGTATCTTTAAATTCTTCCAGCAGGTCAATATTCAACTTCTTGTATGTAATACCTAGTTATCTGAAAGTAATCATTCAGCAAATTGTTTTGTTATATTTCTCTCCATCTACAATTACTGCCTCCTTGTCACCACTCAAGTATCTGACAGTTTTAATGTCCATATCTTAGGGCTTACTGAGCAGTGATCTAAAATCACTCTTATAAACCTTATCAAAAACAACAGATGCTCATGTAACAGGATGGTTAAAGGTGCTGCATTTTTCAGTACCTCAGAATGCACATACCTATATGATTCATTTAAAGTCACCTTTTGTCTAGGGGCAAACAAGAAACATTTTTTTCTAATCAGCATAAATATTCTTTAGTGATGCAAATTAAAAATACAATACCTTGAACTGAGTGTTTGAATTCGGAACCTTCTCTCTGTCCCTTTTTTGTGACTCCTCATACCGCATCCTGTCCCCCTGGCTTGGTACTTTTCTGTATTGGTTCTGTAATATTCACATAATTCCTATGTCTCTATTACTCATTACAGATTCGTCTTTTTTCCAAATTTAAGGTAAATAAAATAACAGTGATAAAATTAAAGCCTAATTGTAGCCTGAAAAAAATTCTTAACTATCCTAAATATAGCAGAGAGTGTTGTTTTTCTTTACAGTAGACAAATAGCTATTAAAAATAATATGGGATTCTACTATGACCAAAAATATCAGCTATGGTCTATACATTTTACGAAACTGTTATCTACAACATATGTGTTTAGTACAGATGAAGGCTGATCATTGTAATGGTTGCAAAATACTGGTAATTAACCACACTGCAGAACATTTACAGCTGTTCCTTTGCCCTGACTCTCTCACACTGACCAGCTGCAGCCCCTTTTCACAGCCTGTGGACTGCATTCCTACCTACTTGTAATTTAGTGAGTAGTGAAAAGTGGTCAACCTGCATTTTTACAGCCTTAAGTGGCCCTTCTTTCTAGAACATCCATTCACTGTAAGTTTCAATTTTAACAAGAAAAATTAATTCAGCAACTAAACACCCTAAGAAGCTTCTTCTGTGTCTCTGACAGTGTTATATGCTATGCTACCTCCAGCGAGTCTTAGCTCATATTCCACACTCCCTGCCAATTATAGGTTTACAGGTTCATAGGCAATTCCTAGGCTAATGGCCCTAGGAGGTCTTTTTAAGCTTAGCCATGTTTTCCCATTTGCAAGTAACAATATATATTACCCTGGTGTAAATAGTTTAGAATTATTTTATCTTTGGGGGATTCTATAATTACACCGATTTTGCAGTTTTCCACAAACTTGGTCAACCAGAGGCCTTTAACATTAGCCTTAACTTTCAAAAAATATATGCCAGAAAGGAGCACATTCAGTACTGAGCCTTGATACATTTCTCTGGTGGCTGGCCTATCTGTGTAGATAAAGTCCCCTATCCTGAATTCCTTAGTCCTGTCTCTGAGGCAGTTGAGTATCCAGTGGGTAATATTTATTCATTTATTTATTTATTTATTTATTGCATTTGTTGCCCAGAAAAGTCTACTGGGCCTAGGTGAGACCATTTTCAGTAGAGGGGCAAGAAAAGCTCCACATAACATTAATAGTACATACAAGAAAAAGCACAATATACAGTGTATATACAGTCTCAATGCATGGAAATAAATATTAAGCATAATGGTACAAATTATTTACAAACATTACACATCAACATTGTATACAAGTTGATCATTGAGGATGGAGTTAGTCCCATCAACATTGTATACAATTTGATTGTTGAGGATGGAGTTAGTCAAGTAGGGTAGCAGTTTTGATTGTTACTTGATGGAGTTTTGTAGGCATAAGTAGTTGAATTCAGCAAGTCAGAGAGAGCTCCTAAGTAGTGATATTGTAGAGGGATACAGTAGTGGATCAGGTGTTAGGAGGTACTATTTTGGCACAAGTACATTGCCAGAGAGAAGAGAGGTGTTATCTGAGAGACTTCTTAAAGAGAGCAAGATTACTGATTGTTCTGATAGAAGATGAGACGATAAAAGAGTCCAGCATTTGATCAGCTGCAAGGTTAGGTTGTTCAATTTTCAGCATCATTGTGTTTTTGGATCTTAGTGGCCTGTTAGGGTGGTATGTAGTCAATAAGGAGGAAAGGGAGGGGCATGTTGAAGGCTTGTATATGAGTTTATGAGCAGTGATTAATTGTGAATAAGTGAGGCAGTGTGGGAGTTCGAGCCAGTTTAGCTGTTGTAGAGATAAGCAGTGCTCTGCTGAGTTTTTTGAATTTGTTACAAATTTGGCAATCTTGTTGTAACATGAGTCCAGTTTGGTTTTCAGGGAGGACTGGATATTGTTGAGGATTGGGGCACAATATAGTAGAGATGGTAGCAGTAATATTAAGATAGTATTTGTGTCTATAGACGGTACCTAATTTGTGATATGCTTTTTTTATGTTGCTATGGATATGGAGGTTGAATGTTAGAATTTCATCAATAATAACTCCTAGAAGTTTGGTACTTGGAACAACTTCAATGAGAGTATTATTATGGAACTGGATAGAAAAATCATTTTTGTACAGAGCAGTAGTTTTTTTTGGGGGGAGGGAATATTAGAAGTTTTGTTTTATTGGGATTTAGAGCGAGATGGTGGTTTGACATCCAAGTCTCAGTTGAAGTGAAAGCATTTTGGGTAAGGTGTTGTAACTCAGATATAGATTTGGCAGCACAGATGATTGTAGAATCATATGCATATTGGATAACTGTGCCATGGGTAAGGGTGGTGTGGAAGTTGTTATTGAATATACTGAAAAGGAGGAGACCTAGTATAGATCCTTGAGGTACACCTGTGGTTGTGTTGAGAAAAGGTGAGAAGGAGTGTTACCATTTGGTGGATTGTTGCCCATTGGTGAGATAGTCTGAGAACCAGTTTAAGGTATGGGGTGAGAGAGACCTAAGTTGGTGAGTTTTGTGAGCAGAAGGGGATGTGAAACCATGTTGAAAGCCTTAGAGAGATCTAGAAACAGTGAGGAGACTATGTAACCAGCATCGTGAGCTGTGTTTACTGTGTCCATAAAGGATATG
Source organism: Protopterus annectens (assembly GCF_019279795.1). Classification (NCBI taxonomy): domain Eukaryota; kingdom Metazoa; phylum Chordata; order Ceratodontiformes; family Protopteridae; genus Protopterus; species Protopterus annectens. The sequence goes on along the minus strand of NC_056731.1, from coordinate 1,685,880,070 downwards.
AGAGCAGTTCAGGTGTTATGACCTGGCCTGAAACCGTGCTGTGTGGGGGATAGTATCTGGATTTGGACAAGATAGTTAAGAAGTTAAGTGTGAATACATTTTTCTAATATGTTATAGATGGGAGAGTGGATAGCAATGGATCAGAAGTTAGAGATGTCAGAGTTGTTGTCACCTTTATGGAGTGGCAGAACAAATGCTTTCTTCCATATGTTTGGTATACTTTTTGTTTTTTTGTTTTTGCTTTTTTGTTTGTTTGTTTTTTTGTTTGTTTGTTTGGTATATAACATAGAGGTTTACATTTAGTTTCATGAGTTTGTGGACAATGCCTGAATGGGGAATAGGACTGAATGTCTTTTCAGGTCAAGATAGGCAGAGTTTACCATTTCACCCTCATCCATAGCTCTGATGACCTGCTCAAGAAAGTATACCAGAATGAGATGGCACAATCTTGCCCCTAACAAATCCAAACTGTGTTGGATGAAGTATAATTTACAGTGTCTTTATTTATAATGCACATGATGATTCCTTCCATGGCCTTGCAAATGAAGCCAAGTCAGTAAATGGCCTGTCCTTATGCAGAGTAATAACTGTTGCAGTCCTCCATTCACTGGGCACAAAACCAGTTTGTAGATTAAGGCTGAACAGGGATTTGAGAGGACTGACTAGGTCATGTTTCATCTTATTTAGGATGTATTTTTGCCTTGGATAATGCATTGAGTACCTATTTGCTAGTGATAGTTCATGGAGTTATGGTTGAGGGTATCTCTTGGGAGGCTGACTTGGAGGGAAGTGTGGTGAAGTTGGAGCTAAACCTATCAGCCAGTAGATTTGTTATATTCTGCTGTTCTGTATAACTGGTTCCATTTACAATTAGTTCAGCACACTGTTGGGCATTACCTTTGAGGGTGCAGACATAGCTGAAGAAGGCCTTTTGGTTGCCCTTTACCTGCATGGGCATTTTCACCTCAAATTTGGCTTTAGTGGAATTGATAAGATTCCTAAGTTGCTTATTTAGTTTTAGAAGGAGTTTTTCCCCTTGGTGGGCACTGCCCTTCCTGGATTTGGCCACATTTTCCACATTTTTGTTATACCGCTTGTTGATACTGGGATTCTACCCTGGTGGCTTGTTCTTTAAGGTAGTACTATGCTTATTTTGGGTGGATACCAGCACATCACTGCAGTTGTTTACATGGCTGTATAGGCTTTCTGTAAAGATTCCCACATAGGCAGTGGAGTTCATGCAGTTTGGGGTGGACTTGAACATTTTCCACCATATAACTTAGTAGTATAAGGTTAGCTTTGGAATAATTCCTAAACATTTGGGCATTAGATATGGTCTCAGTTTTTCTCATAATTTCAAACTAAACTGTTTTATGGTCTGACCTTACAAGTAAGAATGTTACACACGGGTGAATGCAAAGTTTCTCCATGTCTCTGATAATCAAGTCAAGAATGTTGGTACCCCTAGTGGGTTTATGGACTAGCTGGTCCAGTGCATTTGTGTTGACAAAGTCCAAGAATCTCTAAGCCTATGTATTAGGAGATGAATGCATTTCCCAATCTATAGTAGACAAGTTGAAGTCATCCAGGACTGTAGTGTTGAGTTCAATGGTGAGTGACTCCAGATGGTTTAGTATTGTGGTATGGGTATCCTGGATCATAATGGGGGCCTACAGCCTGCAATGATGTGATATTATGCATTGTTTATGGAGAGTTGTATATGTAAAATCTCAAGTGAGTCATACTGCTTGACCAGTCTTGAGATGTGGCTGTTTCTGATAGAGACACATCCACCTTCTATCACATTCTGTGCAGTAGCTGGTCTAAATGTGTGGAACTCATTATATCCTTGTACTGCCTGGGTGCTCTCAGTGGGTTTTAAACCATGTCTCCATAATTACACACATATGATTGCATTACACAGGCACAGAAATTGAATAATCAAGTAGAATAGCTCACTGACCAATCATAAAAAAAACACACTCAAAGCAATCTGTCTGTGATTCCCAAGCTCAGAATAGACCAGTCTACTCTCTAATGCCACTGGAGTGCAGACCTAACCTTTCTAATTATAAAATGACTAGAGATGAGCCCACACTGCATGAACTACAGTAACCAAACAATACAACTACAAACAATCATTTAGAAACATGATGCTATAGACCAGCAGTCAGTACAGAAGCAGACAGCTAAATAGTTAAATACAGGAGTACTTAACAAAATGTAAACGTGAAGAAACCGAATAAAAATGCAGAAAGATAGCAGCACTCTTAAATATCAAATAAAAGTGAAATTCTGCAATCTGCAATACTTATCTGGTTAAGATGGCACCTGATGGCAGTAGAACATTCAGATATCAATGGCATGGAAGCCAAGCATTTGGTAGGTCTGTATATATGAACCCAGAGTTGCACAAAAACGTCTGCTTTATATTGGCCAGATCAAAAAATACACACTCAAAGTTTTCTTCTGCAGTTCCCATTCTCAGAAGAGACTAGGCCCCTTTTTACTGCCACCAGATTGCAGACTTAACATTTCTAACTGTAAAATCACTAGAAATTATTGCAAAGTGCAGGAACTACAGTAACCAAACAATACAACTTTAAAAAATCAACCATAATTTGGATGCCAAAAAAGTGTAGAGACCAGCAGCAAAAACTAAATTAAATAGTTAAATATAGGAACACTTAAAATTTGTAAAAGTGCAGAAACTCAAGAAATAAATGTAACAGCAATACTTTCGCAAGTGCCACTCAACAATCTGCAGTACTTATTTGATTAGGATGGCACTGAATGATAGCAGGACACTCTGAATGGAATGATATGGAAGACGGGCATTTGGAACATCTGTGTATATGAGTCAAGGGTTTTGTAATTGCTTTATACAGGCACAGAAATTGAATAATCAAGTAAAATATCCCTCTGGCCAATCAGAAAAACATACTCAGAGCATTCCTCTGAAATTTCCAATCTCAGAAGAGACAAGGCTACTCTCTACCACCATCAGACTACAAGTCTAACCTTTCTAATTGTAAAATCATGGGTCTAGACTAAGTATGAAAGAGCTAAGTCAGGTAGTTCTGGTTGTGATCATATGTATGCCTTAGCTTTTGTTTCTTTCCCCAGTTTCCTACGGCTACATAATACAGTATTACAGCTTGTCATTACCTTGAGGAAATGTGAAATGCTTAGAAGGTATAATAACAAATGTCTAAATGTCCATTTGGTGAAACTCTTCTATGACACATAGCTGTAATAATATTCAGTGAAGAGGCGTACTGGCAGAGGCAGTAGTAAGATGCTATCAGTTCTACCCTGAGCTACTTTTTCATCCCAGCTTCATAAGTCTTCCTTGTCCACAGCCCAGCTTTTGTAATCAAACTGCATCCTCTATACCAGATTATTTCTGTTGTTTAATCCAGTCTAGCATCTTTAATCCATTCTCTGACATTAATTTCCTTAAAATACTTAAGCAAGCTGTAGCACTTTCATTGTTATCCAGTAGGAGGTGCTACCTTTATTTTCAATGGTTTTATCTGCCTATTCATTTTCCAAATGAAGTGATCTCCTCAGTCTTGATGCATACACTCTGTGCCTCTCCATGTGAAGACATTAAGTAGTCTACTTATTTTTAACCTTGTACCTTTTCTTCCACAAGCATATACCTTACTAATGCTGTTGTCTTAGTGATGCCTTCAGAGGTCTTGGCTCAAGTGTGCATCAACCAGGTATACCTTCAACTTTCCACAGCTGAAATGACTGTCGTAGTATGGATTGGACTTTTGGTTTCATAAGAACTACATCCTTCTTCCTCATATAAATATAATTAATTTGAAATGGACTTCAGCGGCTCATTACTACCATCCTGACTATTTCTAATGCCCCCTTTGCATGTTTGCCTAGTTGCAACTGTCATGGATTATCCTTGTATGGTAGATTAAAATTGTTGCTGCAGCCTGTCATGTGACATTAGCATTTTTATTGCAGCCTATCATGTAAATCTCTCTTCCATCTCCCACTACTTTTAACATTCTTGATTTTTCCATGTACAGGCTTTGGCTGTTAAAATTCTTCCAGCAGCATCTAACAATTAGACATAGAGATTCAACACTCCTTGTATTTGCAATATATATATATATATATATATATATATATATATATATATATATATATTTATATGTGCGTGTGTGTATATATGTGCTATGTTATATGGGTTAGAGACAGTGGCATTGACAAAAAGGCAGGAGTTTGAGCTGGATCTGGCAGAGTTAATGATGTTAAGATTTGCACTGGGTGTGACAAGGGTGGACAGGATTAGGAATAAGTATATTAGAGGGTCAGCCCAGGTTGGAAGGTTTGGAGACAAAGACAGAGAGGCAAGATTACATTGGTTTGGACATGTGCTGAGGAGGGATGCTGAGTATATTGGGAAAAATATGCTAAGGATGAAGCTACCAGCTAACAGGAAAAGAGGAAGGCCTAAGATAAGGTTTATGGATGTGGTGAGAGAGGACATGCATGTGGTTGGTGTGACAGAGCAAGATGCAGAGGACAGGAAGAAATGAAAACAGGTGATCCGCTGTGGCAACCCCTGACGGGAACAGCTGAAAGAAGATGATGATGATATATATATATATATATATATATATATATATATATATATATATATATATATGGATCTTCTTAGTTTGAACAAAAGTACGTTTAAACAAATTTTACTTATCTGAGCTGAATCTACTGAAGCTCCATTTCAACGAACAAATGGACTGTCCAATTTCTTTCCCTGTGATAGGAACCAGTTGGCCACCATGGAGAACTCTGCCCTCTCTTCCGTGTAGTGCAATCTCAGAATTGGTATATTTAAGTAGGGGGGTGGGAGATGAAGCCCCCCACATGGTGGGTGTAGGGGTGAAGCTCTCATTTTTGGTAGGCTTACCTTTCTTCCATTTTGGTTGGTTACCATGGTGGCTAAGTGGTTCCTTTCACAAGGAAAGGAATTCGGCAGTCCGTTCATTCATAGAAATGGAGCTTCGGTGGATTCAGCTCGGGTAAGCAAAATCCCTTTAAATGTACTTTCATTTAAACAAAGTAGATATATGTATATGTGTATATATATATATATATATATATATATATATATATATATATATATATATACATATATTTCTCAGTAAGTAAAAAACTTGCATATTCTCATATTTGGTATTATGCCGCATGTCTTCTAGATAGTCTAATATGTTTTACCCCTTTCAAGAGCTGTTTAACTTAAAATAAGGAAGAAAGGGGATGTAAAGACAGACAAGAAAAAAAATACTGAAAGGTGTACTTTGATAGAAGTTTATACAAAGCCTGACTTGAGCAATTCAGACAGCTACTGAAGAACAAGAGAAGACTCTTCTTGGGATTGATCTTGTTCTCTTTCATAGCACCGACTAGAAAGCCTTTTATATTTGGCTAAATATGAAATCCTATAAGCAGGTTTTAATCCCTCATTTAAAATGTATTGCATGCCCTCTAAATCAGGTACCTATAAGGGATGAAAACATGTAATCCATGCAGTCAGATGGAGACTTTGAATGCTGGAGAAGATTAGGGATCCCTTGTTCTGTGTGAGCAAATCCACACTGTGAGGAAATTTTTGGTAAATGCCCCAGGCCAGTTTCATGAGAATGGACAATCCTTGTTTTCTGGTCCAAAAAGGATTCACCAAAAGCATATTTGCAAGTCCATCTTGTTCTTTAGAAGAGGAACGTGAGAAGACATAGAGAAACATTCCAATCCAAGGGAAAGCAAATGCATCTATTTTCCAGACCTTTCTGTAGGGGGACCTAGAACAGAACTGGTTTAGTTATCTGTTGAGATAATAGATTCTACTGAGTGAGTTCCCCACAGGTAGGCAATCTCCTGGAAGACCACTGTGTGAAACAACCACTTGGGGGGGATCTATCCTGGATCTGCTATTGGGTTCTGTTCTGAAAGGATGAAGTAGCTTGAAGCGTAAGATTGTTCTGTACTGCTAGCTCCCACAATCATTGTCTAGTCTGCAAAGGGGGTAGAATATTGCTTCCCTTCTTTGTCTATATACAGCACCACTGTGGTGTTGTCTTTTACCACCAGCAAGGGTGCAGGAGTCCAGAGCTGATTTATAGCTTAGAGTGCTTTTATCAGAGCCGTTCTTTCTTTATGTGTTAGCACCTGAAATGAGACTCCCATATGCCCTGGACCTTGATACCTTGAGACGCTACCCCACAATGCAAAGTTCAAAACATCTGTTGTGACTGACTTGAGCAGGAGGAGGAATAAAAGGAAGGGCTGGATTTAGTAAAACTGAATTTTCCACCACAAATGTTTTGTCTTGATAAAATTAAGCATGGGATTTGGGAAGGTTAAAGGATGAAGGTTCTATACCCAAAACAAATTGAAGTACCGTTAGATTTTTTTCTCATACAGAGTCTGGCAAATAGAACTATTAAAATGGGAGACGCCATGCAGCCCAGAATTTTGAGGAACTATGTTGCTGTGGTCATGTTTTGATGAGCCATATTTAAGAAATGGAGATTAGAGGATGCTTTGTCAAGAGTAAGGAAGGCAGTTGACAGATAGGCATCTAGGAGACATCCTAGGAAAATTAACCTGTGAGTTGGGGTTAAACACATTTTCTCATGTTTTCTCCGAACACATGCTACTAAAAAGATGAATAGTGAAATGAAGAGTTGCTAGTATATCTGGGATGAAGGGAGACGAGATGATGCAATCATCCAATTGGGGGAAATATAAGTACCTTATAGCCTGCAAAAGGCTATGACTGGATTTAGACACTTTGTGAAAAATCTTGGAGCGCTAGAATGACTAGAAGATCAAAGTTTTCTCCTTTCTTCCAGTTTCCAGAGAACTTCAGCTGAAGAGTTTCTAAAAAGAAGGTCTTTGTTGACAAGTACATTTAAAAGTTGAGACTATACCATCAGCAAAATATTCTGGTCTAATGTAGGTATTCTTATGGATAACTATATTTGTAGGAGCAGTTCTAGACACAACATCCACTGCAATCACAAACATACTGAATAGAAGGCTTAGTGACCTGATAAGCAGATTTTGCATGCCAAGTAAACTGGATTTAGTGACTGAATTAGGAAGGATAGATAGGGCTTGTTGTATATTAGCAAATATGGAGAAGAGATATTTAGACGTGTTTGGCAATTAATTGCCCTAAATGTCAGTGTGGAAGATGTGCAAATTTTGTTTTCCCAAATCTAAGAACGGCATTGCTGTTCCTATTGTTTATGATGGATTAGTAGCAGAATAGGCCATGATACCTCCGCCCCATGCAGCAAAATAACAATAGGGTCTGTTACATGTTTTTATAGTTTAATTTAAGTGTATCAAGTATCATTTATAACCTTTCAGGTATCATAGGAGCAAGGGGCTGGAAGTCTGAGAAGACAAAAGCTGAAGTAAAGCTCTGAAAACATGAAGGATGGCAACTGGTTTTCTGTAGCTGCTAATATCTTTTCTGATATACTGACACCTCCTTAACTTTTCACTTAAAGTATTCTTTCATTTTTGAGACTGTATCCCCAAAATATATTTTTTCACTGAGAGAACAGGAAGAGACGCTATCTTCTTACTCTGACTCATAAGGAGTAGGGGAGGATAACTGAGAGAAGTAGTCTAAACCCTCAATGTAGAACCTCTTTTTCTAAGGAAGAGGGGATGTTCTTTCTCTTACTTTGGGAATAATCAGGAAGAGAAGGTTAGAGTGACTGGATTGCTTTGAACAAGGGCTTATAAAATTGAAGCAAGGCTCCTTGAAAGACTTCTTCCAGATGGAAGAGGCATTTTTTTTGTTTTGTTTTCTTCTTAGGGATCTCTGGCCTTATAATTTTAAGGGAGAAATACAGAGGCTGGGCTTCCATAAGTGACTCAGAGATATCTTCCCTCACCAGTACTTGATGTATGCCACCTTCACTGTCAGAGACAGAATAAAGGCAGTTCTCCTTCTCAACAAGTTCATTCTGGTGTATGATCTGAAGGGACATGTGATGATCCCAAGCCTTAGGATCATCCAGAAGCGTCATGCCACAGGGACCAGGAGGGGGGAATTGATGGTATGTGGGCTGCAGAGGTACTTCAGTGGAGTTGTCAGTCCATGACCAGAGAAAAAAGTGAGAAGTCTGAGATTTTCAGAAACATCTTTGGAAGGATGAACTGGAGTCTATTATCATGCCGAGATTCCTGAGACCATTATTCTCAAGAAACATATTTAATGAGTTTAGCCAACTCATAGTTTCAGGGGTGAAAGATAAGCAAATCTGACAGGACTTAACTTGTTGCTTTGTGCTTCACCCCCCCACCCCCACCCCTCCTCACTCACACACCACACTTACTCATGTGTACTTAACCTTATCATTGCCACCTTCCCAACCCCAACCTTGCATATTACCTTCTGAAAAAAAAATGTCCATAGCAGTACCACTACATTTGACACTTGGACATACATATCATATATAACACACACGCACAGCGCTACAACTATCCCCTTATGATAACACACATACTCCACCACTAACACTGACCCACTTTCATCTGCCAGGAAGAGGAGAAGTTTGCTAAAACAAATGTATAAAATGACACTGTAATCCACTTTGCTGTCAAAATGAAATGTCGACACGGTTCAGTTTTAAATGGACTCCAACTTTTGTTACAGAACCTAGAAGCTAGAAAGAAATGCTCATGACTGAGTGAAAAGTTAGGTAGCACTTACTTATTAACAATGAACAGATACTGGTGAAAAAGGAAAGCTGTCAAAATATTTTATCCTATAAAAACCCATATTCTGTGTTTAGTTTTCTGTTAGATGTACTGTAATGTATCAAATATATTGCTTATCTTATGAAGGAAAACATTTGGAACACTAAGCACATTTTCTCTATATGAAGTATTTTGCCTGATGTCAAAGTATGATTAGTTTGAATTGATATTTTAGTCAAGCGTAAGTGTTACTTTTGCCAGTATAGATAGTGGTCTTCAAAAAACTTAATTGCCATAATCACATTTACATATTTATTACTTCCCATACATGTAGGAAGATTATTTTTGAAGAAATATAATGACTAACTTGTTTTAACTATGAACAGGAAACTTATTCCATAATATTGGAAGGTACTGTGTAATGTATATGTGAAATTTTAAACTCTTACTGATATAGTTAGGATCCACAGGCCGGTGTTTTTCCCCAGCAGTGCATTCTAGTCTTAGAATTTCAAATAGAACCAAAGTATACATTGTCTGAAACAGCATGATAACAATTTCTAAAGCTTTTCCAAATAATTAAACTTTGTCAACATATATTCTTTGCGGGAAAGCAGCATACATTTTAAGGTGATTTATGCATTATCATTTTTTACTGGTTGTTTAGCATATTACAACAAATAAGATATCAGAAAAGGAATATTATATAATTTCTTTCGTTACATTACACAAAATCAGAATATTAAAGGTAACAACCATTTTATATTTGGAGTTATGGGTTATTTTATTGTTAAGTTGATTTATTTTGTTTGTTCAAAGGCTACAGAATGCAGAACATCTGAGATAGGGTTAGTGTTAAAGTCAGCATTAGGGTTAGTAGTGGTCTGATCCTCAAGATTTAATTTCAGCCATAGCCCAGGAGATGAAACTGTAAGTCATCAAGTACAAATTTTAAGAAAACAAAGATAAGTCAAAAGTCACACAGAAAAACACCTTGCATAGCAATTGTTGCAGATATTACAATGTATTGATTATTGCACCTAATATATGTGTGTGTGTGTGTGTGTGTGTGTGTGTGTGTGTGTGTGTGTGTGTGTGTGTGTGTGTGTGTGTGTGTGTGTGTGTGTGTGTGTGAAATTAAAAATGTAAAATAGAACTGGCTACAAAATATGTTTTTCTGACTTTGGTCACACTAGTGAGAGATTAAATTTGTTTCTACTACTGTGTTTACATCCTTAGTAACAGTGACAGTTTTTATGATAGGATCATGCATTTTGTAGTCATAATGTATATCATGTTCCCCAACTCTCATGTTACTACATTTATAGACATAACCACACCATCAGATATGTACTTTTTGAAAACCATCACGGATAACTTATGAATTACTGTTGTGAAGAAATTAAGCTAGCTGGTTTGCAATCATCAGCATATATAGTTATCCTGAGCCATTTACCTACTTTTGTATCTGAGAAGAATATTCCAAAGAGAAGTAGCCTCAGTATGGAAGCATGCAGGATACAGTACCAGTAAGCCCATCAGGATGGACAAGTACCCCCCACCACCACCTTCATTTGTTGTATCCTATTGCTTAACTAATGTTTTGTACACCAAACCATGTATGGATTAGCATGTAACATGTGCTAGAATTTCCATCATATTTTGTTACAAGAAATGTGGTATATTATGGTGAGTTTAATGACAATCGGGTCTTTGTGAAGTTGTTCTTTTGGAATTAAATTCAAGTTTTTTTTTTCCTTAGTTTAATGACTATGACCAACCTTGCAAAATTAGTTGACAAATGCTCAGTGAGTTATTTAGATGTGTATTTGTGGGGAGACATAGGTAAGAAAATATATAGCAAATTTCTTTTACACTAGCTGCACTGAATACATTTTCATTTGCCGATAGCCAGCACCCTCCACATTTATTACAAGCATTACCATATGGTGAATCATTATGAGCCAAACATAATACCACATCACAGAAGACTACAGTAACATCAAGATACAGATTTTCAGAATTTATCACTAAGGTGATAAAAGTATCTTCTTGAGAAAAAGGGTGACAAAGTTTTTTGCAGAAAAAAGAAAGCGAGAACACTGGTTCTGCAGAATAACAATTCAGTATTAAATGTTACTTACTTACCACACACAGTGACTTCTGCAAAATCTTAATGGACGTAGTGTAAAGAAATTGGAAAATTATTATACCTGAGACAGTAAACACAGTTTTGACTAATGACATTGTGTTTTCATATGCATGTGTCATAAATTGACATAGCCTGCTAGCTAGGAATAGAATGGAAAGTGAACCAAACTAGAGTGAAACACATATACAAATGTCTGAAATGCAGTGTTAACAACTATGTTCTTCAGACATAAGTAAGCAGAAATGGTATGAATCATAACTTAAAAAAAGTAGGTACTTGATAAATTTATGTGTTTTATGATATGACTTGTAAATGTACTGCATGATACTGGTTTGTGAGAAAAGCAGTATGAAACATATCTATTGTTAATATGGAGGATTTTCAAGGTATTCATAACACGTCTCCTGTGACCTTAGTAGCATGTTACTTTAATGCAATACATGGAAGTAACATCAACACCATGAACTTTGTGGTGTTGTATAAAGCACAATATGAACAGGGTGGACTTTTGGAATACATGTTTTTAAAGCACGAAGAAATATACATGTTAAGGTCTGTGACTGAGTCATAGGGGTCAAGAAATAGAATGGTATTATTTAATGCAGACATTTTGCTAGAGTGGCGGTTTAAAACAAACTGTTCATCAAGTTTGGTTTACATCAAATTAAAACCTTTAGCTAATATAATCCTACTTGATGAGTTAGTCTGTTTTCATAGTGTATTAAGAAATGGTTGGTCCCCATTTGCCAGTGCATAGATGGATGAAGCCATGGTCAACTTATGCTCAATTACCAGCATGAGCACTAGAGGAAGTGAGGTGATGAGGACAGGAGAAAGTGGTCACTGTTAAGTCACCCATCCTAGTAGAGACAGAGATGATTCTGTTTCACTGCATGTGTGGCATCTAGAGAGATCCGACCAGGGTAAAGCTCATGGAGCACAAATCTGCAGAGCATGCCCTGACCTGGAGCTGGGGATACACAGGTGTGAAGGTACGCATACTCCCTATGCTCAACAGCACTAGTAAGACCCTAATGAACCATTGCAGCAGTAGGAGCTCCAAGGCATGCATAAGGAAGTCCACCAGTTGTGCCAGTCTGGCAGACTTCCTACCACCCAGCTGTCACCTGTTCGGGAAACGAAAAGATTGGTAAGACCTTTCATCCAGGGAATGAATGGACCATGGGTCTCTCATCCAGGACTGAGAGTTCCAGACTTCCTTTGGTAAGACCTTTCATCCAGGGAATGAATGGACCATGGGTCTCTCATCCAGGACTGAGAGTTCCAGACTTCCTTTGGTAAGACCTTTCACCCAGGGAATGAATGGACCATGGGTCTCTCATCCAGGACTGAGAGTTCCAGACTTCCTCCTTGAAGGATGAATGAAAGTTCTGAGAAGGCAACGGAAGAGAAGCTTGTGTACATGAGCAAGAAACAGCATAAAAACAAAGTTACGTCATCTTGGTTGGGGAGTAAATTATACCAATACACCATGGCTGTGAATTTAGTTTCCCCACCCAAACGATCTACCTGATATATTTACTTGCTACCATATTTTTGGTGTGGACTTTTAGGGCATTTATAAACAAAATTACAATGTTTCTGTACTGTTGAGAAGAGAAAGGACTGTATTTTTTCTATTTTAAGTTTTGCTTCTTGTAAGCAAGCGATACCTTCCTTCTCTGTATTCATTATTTGAAAAATACTTTTTTCATATACGGGGTTAACACCTTCCATGTCTCATGATAGTATATGCAGCCAGTTGGATGTTCAAGTTCTTTGCTCCATTGATACCTTGATCCTTGCCCATTCGATCTTTAGATAGACCTACTGCCTGCACTCAGAAGAGCGCCTTCTGAAGCCTAGAATGGCTGGACATAATAGTCCTTCCCCTAATACATGTGTAAGAAATAATAGCAATAATGCCCTCCATCTCATAAATGTAATGTCATAATATCATACATAAACATGTTCCAGCAACATCAACCTCACTCTGAAAAACTTAAGAATAATATAAAATGATTAAACACCATAAATAATTTTAGGATAAAGTAACATAATACAGATGTAGAGTTCATTGGTATATCAATTAGCTCTTCTTTAAGACCAGCCATATTAAGAGAGTTGATATCCTTGCAAGCTATTACAACAGGGCCTTATTTTATGTTATACAAGCTTACCTTACTCTGGGAGGGTCATCTATACCGTACCAAATTCATGCTAGTAGCAAACAGGAAAACTTTAGCATGATTATGTAACTTGAATAACACTATGGTTTATAAGTATGATAAGCTATTATGCTTCAAGTCATGCAGCAGTAGCAATTCAAAGCTATATTTTGACAACATTGTGTCCAGAGAAGTCATCACATGTATTTTCATCTCAGTATTAATTGTCTTCAGATGCAGATAAATGTTCATTTTATGCTATAAATTATTCAATATAATATATGAATGCATCAAAGTACACATTTACGTGACTATGCAGACATTCATCTTGAGATGCATATGCTGTCTTGCTAATCACCAAATATTTTTGGGAAAGCAGTTATAGTGTGCAGGGAGCCATGCACTCTTACAATAAAGGCAATTGTTTGGAGAAAGATGGGGAGATGTATTACAGGACTAAGGATAAACATGTTTGAAACAGAAAGTATATAAAATATTATGCATTCTTAGTATTAAAATTCTATTTTAGTTCACAAGACCCAAAACGTTTCTATTTCTTTGAGGGTCATTTCCTTTCTGCTGATAATCACCCCCTAACAATCTTTAGAATGAGACAATTCACATTATTATTATTATTATTATTATTATTATTATTATTATTATTATTATTCACCCAGTAACTAACCTTCCTTCATTTTCATTTTCTTTCAAGCAGTTGTTTGCTTTTCCGCTATTTGTGTTAATATAATAAGTGGTTAGTAAGTTATGTTATTCCCTGAGGTTTATTGACAATAGTGAAGGTTTCACATGAAGCCTACACATTTACAGCATGTTTCAACCATGAGCAGCAGTGCTCAATGAGTATACAAGCTACTCATTGCACTTACACGATTCTAAGCTTGATTTCATGGCTAGCAGCAGTGTTGGCAGCCATGAAGCAGTGCTAGGAATCATCTAGAAAGACATCTATAGTGATGGTAATAATGAATAATCCTGTTTCCAATTATTTACCCATGAACATAACTTAAAATGGACATGCTAGCAAAGGGTGTGAGATGAACACAATGCAAACAAGGTAAGAAAGGAGAGTAAATGTGATATTAATGCTGATAACATGTCGAGTTGGACAGTGGATAAATTAGGGGTTATTTGCATACAGTGCATAACTGAATATGACATGTACATACAGGGAATGTATGTGTGATAACGGACTGTAGTGCTGTATTTTTCACTTCATCTGTATAAACAAGGCATGAGCTGTACAGCAGTTGCATTATCCACAGCAGAAAAAGACATGTTTTACCATTTGTTGTCATTGGACAACTGTAGATAAGGAATATATCACCTTGACACAAGTCTCAGACAAGCATGTATTTTATATATATGTTCATCATAAATAGTAACATAATAACAATCAAAACACACAAGTGACAAATGTCAACACATGCCCCCAGATTCTGCAAGTCTTGCACGGCGTGTAGGATTAGTGCAGGAGCTCTAGCAGGCAATATGTCTGCCATGCGATCCAGGAATAGCCTGCAGGGGCGTGCACAAGCACTCCTGCATTAGTCTTGCATGGACTCAACCTCTGTATGCAAATTACCACATTTGCAGGAGAAATCCATGCAAATGAGGTGAATTTGTGATCCAGTAAGCTGGAAACCGGCCGTGCAGAACTAATATAATCTGCAGAAATGTACTCGGTTAGTAACCGAGTACATTTCTGCAAATTCCAAAATGGAGCCGTGACAGCTCCAAATAAAGGGTGCATATCAGTCAAGTGGCATGCCAGTGGCCAAGTATAAGGCTATTGGCATTGGAAACAGCTTAAAAAATAAAAAAATAAACTTGTATTTTTTCTTTTAGCTGATCTCGGCTGTTTAAGCGTAGGGCAGCGGCACGCAAATGGACTCAGGGGAAAATAAGAAAATAAACCTAAAATAAGCATTCAAACTAAAATCACTATTCTGCAATTAAAGTCAATGGCAGGCAGAAGACAACATGGCCAGTGAGTAGTGGCTGCTAAGGGGGGAGGATCAGTGTGAGACATGTAACTATGCATTAGCAGGCAATCCTATGCAAATGAGGGGAAAGATAGTGAATCCCAGTTTTCCCCAGTATGCTAGTCAGCTCTCAACAGTGTAAGAGCAGGAATAGCTTGGTGCAAGCCTAGGAGTTAGGTGACATCATGGGGCGTGTCAGGCATACTGTAAGTGGATTGGAGCCCTGTGGCTCAGGTTTGCTCCTAGCTAAGCACAGCTAAGCAAGGGGGTGTGTCTGACTTTTTACATTGCCTAAACAGTTGTGCGCGCCGTGCACCAGGTTTAAAAAAAAAAAAAAAAATGGTAAACTAGAAAATAGCAGCTCTGTGCACATTTGAGCACTGTGTTTGTGCAACTCACCCCTGGGCTTAAACAGGAAGGCAATGGGAAGGGAAAACAGTAGTAGGAAGGTAATCAAGGAGAACTAGCATAGCTGGCAGGTGAAATGTATCAGAATCAGCCAATTACACAGGCAGCAGACCAGCCCAGCCTAGAACACTACTAGAAACTATGCAAACGCCTTCCACTCTGTTTTTTCCCATACTCTACACCACCGGTGTATACAACCAGGGAAGTTTTAACAGACAAAACAACAAAATGACAGGGGCTGCAATAGCTAACATACAACAACTTGTGGAAGAGGCTGAGGGTGGTGAGGATGTGAATGTTGCCGACCAACCCACAGTGAGAAAACGGAGAAGAGTGTACAGACCCAGGATAACCTACCAGGGGCTACATGAGCTGTAGATAGTGGAGTGCTATAGGGTGGACAGGGACCTCCTATAGCAATTTTTTGAGCTGTGCCAGCCACGCCTGATACACAAAACTAACAGAGGGGAACCCATCCCAGTGGATATCAAGGTATGTGTAAGCCTAAGATTACTAGCTACAGGTATCTTCCAAAGGCCAACTGGGGATATGATGGGGATCTCACAGGCATCAGCATCCAGGGTACTCCACCAGTTCCTGATTGCCATGTCAGCACATGCCGGTGAGCATGCATATTTCCCTAACACTCGTGAGGCGCTGGCCAGCAATATGCAACTATTACATCAAATCGCAGAATACCCTGAGGTACTGGGTGCTCTAGACTGCATGCATATAGCATCAAAGCACCACCCGGTGAGCGGGGTAGGATCTACATCAATTGGAAGGGCTTCCCCTCCATCAACTGCCAGGTCATGCGCGATGCCCAGGGCATAATAATGAATGTGTATGCTGGCTGCCCTGGAAGCTATCAAGATTCCCACATCTGGCATATGACGCAGCTGTACCAGACATTTGCCAATAGGACATCCCTCACATCACCTAGTGGGGGATGCTGGATACGCAATGGAGCCATGACTGATGACACCCATCAGAAATGCACACACACCCGAACAAGAACTCCATAATGAGGCACACGCACAGACCAGGACTATAATAGAGTGTGTGTTTGGGATGCTCAAGTCACGGTTCCGGTGCCTGGATACATCTGGTGGAGCCTTGCAGTACTCACCAGCTACATGTACCCAAACTGTCATTGTATGTGCCACACTACACAATATGATCCTGCGCAAACAGCTGCAGCAGGAACAGCATGGGGCAGGGCCACACAGCCCCCCACCATTGCCAAGGCCTGCACAGGCACAGAGCAACTTGGAGGAAGAACTAACTGAGCCTGCCTCAGTAAGCAGAAGGAGGCCTGCCTAGTATGCCCTGGCCTTGGTAAAGCTGCAATGCATAGCACATACACTGACACAGGAGGGACCCAGGGAATAACACCTCTCTCTGACTCTCACAGGAGGGACCCAGGGAATAACACCTCTCTCTGACTCTCACATACAGTAAAAGGGATGCCAAACATGACACTACCTGTGCTCAACCATGTGTGGGGAGTGTACTATGTGCATCCAACATAGGCAACCCTGCAGCACCACCCTCAATACTGGGACACCCACAAGGTATGTGACTCACACATGCCAGTCAGAGAGGTTCACATACCCAACAACAGTCACAGTCAGCAGGACAGGTGTAGACAAACAAAGGCTGTGCTATGCCCTCTGAATGATGCCTATGGGTAACCTCCCCCCCAGGCCTACACAGACAGACTACAGCAGGTCAGGCAGTGGGATGTTAGTACTGAAGGGTAGAAAGTCAGAAACTAATATGTAGGTCAATCAAAGCTAAGACCTGTAGTACACTGATATGCCTCTAGTTAGCATGATAGGTTAGAATACAGAATGAAATGGAGTACCTGACATACCAGTACAGTCATAGCAAATGTGTACAAGTGTCAAGTGTGCCCCCCGCCATTCTACGTAGAAATGTGATAACAATCAGGTGTGTCCTCCCCCAATCCAGTGTAGAAATATAGTAACAGTCAGGTGTGCCCCCCCAACCCTAGCTATTTATGTAGTAATGGGCTGGTGTGCCCCCCAATCCTGTGTAGAAATGTAGAAATAGTCAGATGTGCCCCACCAATCCTGTGTAGGAATGCAGAAACAGTCAGGTGTGCTCCCCCCAACCCTACATATGTATGTAGTAATGGTCTGGTGTGCCCCCCCAATCTGATGTACAAACATTGTAACAGTCAGGTGTGCCCCCCACAACCCTATGTAGAAATGTAGGAACATGTATGTGTAGGTATAATACTAGTGGAGCACAGATGTGGCCAAGGTAGCAGGATAGGTTGTAGCATCTGCACAATATGCAGGTATGTGTGTTAGGTTGGTGCTTGTTTCATATTGTGTGAGAGTGGTCGGTATGTATGCATGTTGAGGTAAGACCTGGTGGCCATTGTCCACTAATGCTGATGACAGGGACAAGTCCTCACAACTGCAGTGCCAAACACAATACCCACCAGTATAACACAAGCTAGCAGTAAGCCATTGCAAATGTATGGCGATAATATGTGTCACCATCTGAAAGACTGACATGGCATGGCTGTTGGGCTAGATATACAAGCAGTACACAGGAGAAAGTACCCCAGACACACAGTGTATATTGTGTCACTGTGAAATGGGCACACCCTTGGAATAGTACAAACAGGTATGCATCACATGATCTGGTCCTGTAGCAGGGAATACCGGTGTTGTCTGCCCAAACACTCGCAGATCACAAAGGAGGTGGTGGCCATTGTCCACTAATGCTGATGACAGGGACAAGTCCTCACAACTGCAGTGCCAAACACAATACCCACCAGTATAACACAAGCTAGCAGTAAGCCATTGCAAATGTATGGCGATAATATGTGTCACCATCTGAAAGACTGACATGGCATGGCTGTTGGGCTAGATATACAAGCAGTACACAGGAGAAAGTACCCCAGACATACAGTGTATATTGTGTCACTGTGAAATGGGCACACCCTTGGAATAGTACAAACAGGTATGCATCACATGATCTGGTCCTGTAGCAGGGAATACCGGTGTTGTCTGCCCAAACACTCGCAGATCACAAAGGAGGTGGTGGCCATTGTCCACTAATGCTGATGACAGGGACAAGTCCTCACAACTGCAGTGCCAAACACAATACCCACCAGTATAACACAAGCTAGCAGTAAGCTATTGCAAATGTATGGCGATAATATGTGTCACCATCTGAAAGACTGACATGGCATGGCTGTTGGGCTAGATATACAAGCAGTACACAGGAGAAAGTACCCCAGACATACAGTGTATATTGTGTCACTGTGAAATGGGCACACCCTTGGAATAGTACAAACAGGTATGCATCACATGATCTGGTCCTGTAGCAGGGAATACCGGTGTTGTCTGCCCAAACACTCGCAGATCACAAAGCAGGTAGGACTGATGTAGTGGGAAACAGCTGATGCACCTGCACATGCAAGCATAACTGGAATGCCCAATGCATATCTGTGTGTCAGATGCAAGTAGTGTCCATAGCACACATGTACCCAGCTCATGCAAACACCACCCACAGGTACCTCCCTGGTTGTACCCCTGCTGTGGGGAATGGGTAGAATATGACCCCAGCTGTATATGGCAATAGTGAAAGAATGTAGCATGCAGTGCAGGTGTCCCATGCAGGTGTCACCAGCTGTAGGTAGCACCCTGCTAGCATTCACACCACTGGTCAGAAGTGAAAGAAGGTATTGGCATGAACACCTAGCACACCTACCCTGACACCCAAGGGGAATATACTGTATGGCGGTTTGAGACTGTAGGACAGACAGAATGCAATGGCCTGCCACATCTGGCCTGCATCAACAGCCAATGGCCCACAGGCCTCTGCCAAGGGCCTGTGTCTCACACTTACTGCCAATGCATGTTATGTCATGGCCACCCAATTAACAACACAACACACTCCACATACGCCATATGCAAGGCCATGTGGACAAACCACAGTGACATGTCCACCATGTCTCGCTGCATGAACTGTCAACCAATACCAACACACAGCCATGATGGGGTGATAAACATAGGGAAAGTATCAGAGAATGTATGCATAATGTAAGGAAGAGGAGAAAATAACTGAGGGGGGGGGTGGGAGCATGACCAGCATGGAATGTGCAAGGTCTGACACAAAGCTGTGTGCACTCACTATCCCTGGCTGTAAACACATAAATGGGTGCCTACATACCTGCCTGTACACCACAATAGGGGTTATGTCCTGACTCATGGCCCCTGCTTCTGGTTAACCTGTGCGAATATGTACGGCTGTGAGATATTGCCATAGCAATATAAGGCTACACTGTCATGTTGCTGGATGTACATGTATGAGATCTCCTGCCAGCACTGTACCAATATGCTGAACTGGATACACAGACCCAGCAGCAAGTGTCTGCAGCACCCCCTCCAGGATGGCATAACATACCATGAATATGTAGGCATCTGCCCACAATACCGCACACAGCTGCAGTCACCCTTGTCCCCCAAGACATCACTGTGAGCAGGAATGTCAATCTGACAGTACATGAGGACAGAAAACATCACAGTGTATAACAGTACACATGTCTGAATATCTCTGCTAACAGCAGTACCATGTAGCTGAAGCAGCACAGATACAATCACCTACAGTACACATTATACCCTGCACACTTTGTCCCCAGATTGCCAAATGATCAATGGATACCCTGTAGAAACAGTGTGCTACCTGTAGGTGTACAGCACAAAGGTCTGCACTGGAGTACAAACTACCTGGAATCAATACACACATGCAGTACAGAAGGGCATACTGGGCATGCTCACACACTTAGAGAAATGAAGGCAATGTCAGACAACAACATACTGAAAGGTCATATTGGGCATGCTCACATACTTAGTGAAGCCCATGTCTGTAAACAATAGTGGACCAGACATATCTGGCAGTTGCAGATGTTAGTGCAGATACTCCTCAGTATGCACCACTCATGCTTTGCACACACAGTGGATAGGAATACAGACATATATCCAAGGACAACACACTATAATAAGCCAAACGTAGATGTACATAGATGTGTGGAAAAGAGTGACTGTGACAAGGAGCCATCCAGGCCTGTCCCACCCAGCACACAGCCAAATGGCTACAACCACATGAGGTTCAGATGTCACTCACTGTAGATACTAGCCAATGGTATCTGTCAGCAGTACCGACTATGTGGTGCAAGTGCAAGCTATGCAACATGACTGTACAAGGAAGTAGGCATCTAGAAGCTGTATACACGTACCTGTGGAATATGGCCCTGCATGTGCCTGCATGTGGTGTGCCAACCCCTAGATGAATGGGTTATGGCCCATGCACACACTGGTCTCCCCATAGTTCTACTATGACAAGCCTGCTGAGGACATCCACTGTGAAATACACCTTTGGGAAGGTTGTAGCCCAGCAATCTCCATGGTGCGTCCTTTAACTGTGTACTACTGTAGTGTGATAAAATAGTTAGGTAGGAGTTCTAATCCCAGACTGCAAGTGTGTGTGTGTCAGTCTGTCACTGTCTGTGTAGAGACCAATGCTTTTTAGGCTAGACACACTCCCTACAATTCAAATGCCCTACTTTGGCAAGGCTTCTGATGTCATCCACCTTGAAATACACCTTTATGAAGATAGTAGCCCAGTAATCTCTGTTGTGCGTCCTGTAACTGCGTACTGCTGTAGTGTGATAAAATAGTTAGGTAGGAGTTCTAATCCTAGATGTGACAACTGTGTGTGTGTGTGTGTGTGTGTGTGTGTGTGTGTGTGTGTGTGTGTGTGTGTGTGTGTGTGTGTGTGTGTGTGTGTGTCTGTGTAGAGAGCAATGCTTTTTAGGGTAGTCACACTCCCTACAATTCAAATGCCCTACTTTGGCAAGGGTGCTGATGTCATCCACCTTCAAATACACCTTTGGGAAAGTAGTACCCCAGTAATCTCTGTGGCGTGTCCTATAGCTGCATGCTGCTGTAGTGTGATAAAATAGTTAGATAGGAGTTCTAATCCCAGACTTGGCAACTGTGTGTGTGTGTGTGTGTGTGTGTGTGTGTGTGTGTGTGTGTGTGTGTGTGTGTGTGTGTGTGTGTGTGTGTGTGTGTGTGTATGTGTGTGCAGAGAGCAATGCTTTTTAGGCTAGTCACACTTCCTACAATTCAAATGCCCTACTTTGGCAAGGCTGCTGCTGTCATCCACTTTGAAATACATCTATAGGAAGGTAGTAGCCCAGTAATCTCCATGGCATGTCCTATAACTGTGTACTGCTATAGTGTGATAAAATAGTTAGGTAGGAGTTCTAATCCCAGACTTGGCAACTGTGTGTGTGTGTGTGTGTGTGTGTGTGTGTGTGTGTGTGTGTGTGTGTGTGTGTGTGTGTGTGTGTGTGTGTGTATATAGAGAGCAATGCTTTTCTAGGCTAGTCACATGCCCTACAATTCAAATGCCCTACTTTGGCAAGGCTGCTGATGTCACCCACCTTAAAATACACCTTTATGAAGGTAGTAGCCCAGTAGTCTCCATGGCACGTCCTATAACTGCGTAGTGCTGTAGTGTAATAAGGTTAGGTAGGAGCTGTAATCCCAGACATGACAAGTGTGTGTGTGTGTGTGTGTGTGTGTGTGTGTGTGTGTGTGTGTGTGTGTGTGTGTGTGTGTGTTTGCAATTCATATCCTTTGTGGAGATGGTTGTCAGTGTATAACAACTGGAGTTAATGGGGGGGGTTTGCATATTTCGTATATGGTGTCCCTAGGATACATCACAATGTCCACTGTACAGGGATAACAGATGTGCAATAGCCGAGAGGCTGGGGTGCATATTCATACCTCTACATTTGATGTCAAGCCCAGGTGAACAAAGTCAGTGACCCTAGTATTACCCATTCAACACTCTCAACCCATGTCTCATACACACATACAATTGCCTAGATAACAGGCGCTATGTTGGTAGTACCCTGCATATTGCCCACTGATAGTAACCATGGTGTGATTGCAGTAGGCTACAGTGGGCATGGCACCCCAACCATCAGTCCAATAGGCATGTACATGACAGCAGTGCACATTCCCCATGTTCCCCACTGGACACCTGCAACACCTGTGGTGCCTTCAAATGTGACCCACAAAGGACATACCATGCCTGATTACACACACTGGCATACTGAAGCATGCTGTCTGATGTCAGACACCTCCACATACCCTTTTCCCATATATCCTCCATATGACCCCTGTGGTACATGTGATACCGGCACAGTAATGTGTTGTGGCAATCTCACTAGTGATGATTTGTATACCTGGCCCTGCCACGTGTGTCACTGTGTGTGCATCCATGTGAGAGTGTGGCTGTGACACTGGCATCTGTTCATGTGGACTGGCATGTGTTCTACACCTACCATATAGCTACTATATCCCTGTTGCCAGTCACTCACTATCACATATACGTTTTGAGGGCGACTCAACATGTAACCTATGTGGCGCATCCAATAACTGCATAGACATGTGATAGCACTACATAGTCGTCAGGGGTTTGATACCCTGTACTGGTAGGTGTGTGACACAAACATGCTTATGTTTTACTTTCCCACCCCTCCCTGACTCTTCTTTGCCTCTGTTTGCCTCTCTTACTCCCTCTCTGGTGGATGTGGGGACTTACACCTGTTATGCTTGGGCAGCAGCATGTGTATTTTAAGTGTTGTTCATGATCAGCTGATCACTTCTGCATGAATTGCATCCCTCCTATAGCTGATTGTATGTGGAACAGCTGTGGTAACATTCCCATACCCAACTGCATTGAAACACACTCCAATATCTAGGAACATCATGTTGGTGTTGAGTCTTTACATTCACTGTGAGCAGGAACTTGATCCATTATTTAGCAAACAGCATCTTAGATGGATTGGGGATCCACCTCTATCAACATACACTATGGCAACAGGGCAACACACAGAAGGGGGGATGTGCCTGACCTGACTACAGACTATAAGTGCTGCTATACTGCATTTGGAGTAATGCTGGTTTAACAGGGTGTGTGTGGACATGGCTGTCCTACATGTTTTAATAGCTGCCATGTCAGTGCTATGTTTATGAGGAAACCCCCATCTGTAGGGTCTTCTGCAGACTGGGCAGTGTGTGGTACCTTTTGTTTCATGTGTTACCCACAGAGCACCTGTCTGTGAACTGCAGAAGGTAGTGTGACAATTGCAGTCTGTAGATGGTGACAGCCATGAAAGTTACTGACTTCATATCCCTCACAGGACATATTGCCACAAACCCTGTTACAACAGTAAATGTATGAGGGTATCACAGCAACATGTCAATATTGGCCCTGTGTATGTGCCTCCAGCCACAACTCTGTCAACCTTTGTATGTATGTCATGCAGTAAGAGGTGCATATGTACACCATAATTAGTGTCATCATATGTGATAACAAGCCAGTGAGATGTCAGACTGCTACACATGTTATGTGTAGTAGGGTTTACAATTTATGATATAACCTGGACATTCTGTGGTTGTGTGTACAATATTGAGGTCTGTGCACTCATGGTGATTGTCGACACTGTGTGTATTGTTCATATGTACTTTGGCTTGTGTACAGATTGTGGTAGATGTCATTGTTCGTGGTCCTGTTCTATCTGATGTTACATCCTGCTCCACTGTATGTTACCCTTTTGGCTTACACATTTGTAGAGCCATACACACTCATGTCCCATACCACAGACAGGCTTCGGACAACACTGTGGAGCGGTGCAGTATATGCAGGGGTAATGTGTGAGTGGTACATATGAGGACAGTGTTGCACAGATAGTCCATATACTGTATTTTTACGCTAGCTTACCATATGTGGCTGTGTTCACATTGGTTGTGGTTATGCACTTTACACAGGTGTATCATACTCTGTGCTGTGGCATGCCTGCAGAGCCTGTTATACATGCTGGTACATGTTTATTCCCCCATAGGAAGTGTAGGCCAGTGTTGAGCCAGTCTGTCTGTAGCCTGCACAGTGCGTTGTTGCATGCCTAGCAGCTTAGTGTACTTACCCATTGAGATGTCATGTCCAGATACTTGCCAGATGTACTGGTGCTGAGCCACCATAACAGCCATGTATGTCAGAGCAGTGGGATGCTGTACAGATGTATGTCAATATCTAGTGGCTAGTATGTGGCCATGGCACCTCTGTACCAGTGGTTATCATGTGTCAGGACAGACAGGGGTGTGTGAATGCATAACCTATGAGGGCAGATGTGCATCAGTAATTATGTGTTATACCCATCTACATGGCTGTTAACATCCACATTGTCAGGCTTGGTCCAAATGTCTTGCACTAAGGGGTTCAGTGTATACCTCTGGACTGTCCAGAGTGTTTCAGACTGTCCACATATATTGACCAATATCTCTTCTGTAGTCCACAGGAGCATTATGTGCTAGCAGTGGTACTGTCCTATGATGTTTAGGATGCATGTCAGGAGCCAATGGTACACATGCTAAAAGCAGATGTGACCACCCACACACGTCTACGCTGCCTTAAGGTATCTGGATGTACATTACCATAAAATCCACCTTGGATAAATGCAGGCCTACCGCCTCCTGCCATACATACTGTTCTGTCTGTCAGTGTGCTTCTGATGTGCCAGTTATGCCTTGTTATGTAACAGTTACATCCCATTGTGTCAACTGAGTTCTTTGCCCCCTAGGGATTATGTACAGAATGTAGATAGTTGCTGCTGAACTATACATCTGCATTACTTAATGTTGATTTGTTTGGTATCCTGTGGCCCAGTCTGTCTTTACTATTGTACTACTTGAAGGCCTCGGCCTGGACAGCAACATCTGGAACCCTTTCTGGACTACTGCATTAGTATAACTAGTTCACAGTTCCATTACTATGTTTATATGGATGTCAGTGTCTAAAAAGTTATGTGACATGGAATATACAACTTTAATACTACACAAATAAAGCTTCCCCATTTATGCAAACTTGTGTGTGGTGTTATGTCCTTTGACCTCTGTGGGTGTATGCTGCAGGCAGCAATTGTCATTTGTATGGGTGGCTCATACAGTGTCCAGTTGTTAAGGTGGTAACTGTAGGCATAGTGGCTTTTCCATATTGTGTGCACCTTCTACATATCTCTGTGTGTGTATGTCTAGTTACATATATATATATATATATATATATATATATATATATATATTATATATATATCTGTATCTGCACATATGTGTCTGCGTATGTATCCTAGGGATGTTGATAGCTTCCACATTGTACATTTCCTATGGGAGCCAGACTGTACTGCATGATATGTTACTGATGCCAGCCTGGCATCATACAGGTGGGATGGAGTACTGTAAACATCTTGTGCCCATGTCATGTCAGGGCCTAGTTATGGGATCTGCAACAGGTGGTAGTGTATTTCAGAGCAGATGTGTTTGGCTGTGGGGAATATACCTATTCATACAAGACATATGTTGATTGGGCCTCTCAACCCCATTAACAGTGCATGTAGACATATATGTTTTTGTTATGTTCCCATTGTTATCTACAGATGTCCGTATATACCTATATATATATATATATATATATATATATATATATATATATATATATATATATATATATACATATATATATATATATATATATATATTTGCTTACATATATATAACTATGTCCGTATATACCTATATAGATATATATATCTGCTTACATATATATATATAACTTGCTGTATATATTTAGACATATAGATGTAGACATATATATCTATAGATGTATGCATTTGTATGTATATATGTTTATATATATATATATATATATATATATATATATATATATAGATATGTTGCATCATTGCATCTGTTTACATATTAAATATATATACACACACACATACATCTACATGTTGGAATACATTCCCTGTGCTGTTGAATGACTGTGCTGGATGATACGTTTGGAAAAACATCAGGGTTATGTATATCTGACATGGCTTAGTAGTAAATCACTTTGGCTATAGTGTGCAGGGTCCTGGGTTCGAACTTTGCAGAGGCTGTTTATTTTGTTGCTGGGCAGAACAAGGGCTGGTGGATAAGGAGTGATTAAGGCACTTTTGAGCAGTTGTAAGCGGGTTTGCGCAGAGGTAAGCCCTGCTAACTTCTGGTTACATTTTCTCAGATTCACTTAGCTTCTAGATTGCTTAAACAGTGTAGGCATTGCTTACCCCTGTGCAAACAGGCTTAAACCAGATTACTGCTGCTTAAAAGTGTTTATTCCCACTTACCCCCACGCTAATTTCTTTAAAAGAAAAGAAAAAAGGGTTGATAGGAAAGTGGTGAAAAAGTGGCACAAAGAGGGAAAGACAGTAGGGAAAATAGCTAGGGATATGTAGGAAGGGTGTGGGGAGGGTCCATAGCTGCCCATTTCTTCTACAGCAACAGCTGTGCATATACACTGAATTTGGAGGTAGATTTGAACACTCAAACCCCTGGGAGGGGTGAGGACAACAATAATAAGTTGTGATGCCTTACATGTGTCCAGTGGACTTGTGTGCGAAATGGACAGCTATGTATGGGGCGAGATTTTTTTTGGGAACAGATTGTCCTTTTTTTTCAGATGAGGCTGGGATGTTGGGAGGGATAGTAGTTATATTTGGGGAGGTAGGTTGGGTCGGTTAACAGACAAGACCCATACAGGACCAGTATGTGATACATGTGGGGGTAGACACCTTGATATGGAGGGGTGTTGGGAAATCGGAAGCCCATGAGACCCCTAGTGGAAACAGTGTGACTGAGGACCCCACTCATGGGCAGTCGCCACTGCAACTTCACAACTTCAAAGGTGGATGTGCTGGGGGCTGCATCACAGGACCAGCCTGACCCTCTAGTCATGACATGCGGTCCTTGAGCTGGTGTAGCAGATCACCAAGCTGCTGGTTGAGCTCGCCACATACCACAACCCAGACCTGGCGACAGTTGACAGTTTCCTGTCCGCACCCGCATCCAGGGGGGTGAGCCCCATCCCCTGAGGTGGTTCCACCCAAAGGTGGTGCAGGACCAACTGACAGGGAGGTCCCAGGTTGGGCCCCAGACATGCTGGTGCCCAGTGCCATGGCCAGCTAAGGTGGGACAGGTGGGTCCACTAAGACCGGCCTTCCCAAACGTGCTATAGTGTTTAGAGTTTTTCATCATATGTCGGTTAGTAATAGTCAACACATTCCAGGGTTAGGTATAACAGCATGCATAAATATTCCCATTAACCCAGACACCAGATATGGAGCAGTTGCATAGCAAACAGAACACATACATATATGGGACCACAGTGGTATTAAGAACAGCATGCAGGTACATTGATGGCACCATGCTACCAATGTTGGAATATTTCAATATGGCACATGCATGGGAACAATTAAAATATTTATCAAACAATAGAGCATTATCAGAACACTGGAGTCATTACATACCAGTTGGGGCGGGTATGTTTTTTATTGTTGGAGATATAGTGGGGGGGGGGAGACAAAGATGTCAATTAACAACTTGTATATACCTGTAGTCCACATTACTTTCCTAATCAGTGCTGTTATCTGTACCTTACAAGTCTTACTACACTACCCTATAGCCTTAGTTTGGACAGTGATATGGCTGTCATCATCATTATACATGAACTGGTTTTACCTGCAGTATACACCTCTTACCTGGTATACCTGTGGAGGGAATGTATGTTAACACTAATTAACTGTTTCTACACATAGTCCCAAATTCCGGGTTGATGTTGTGCACATGGCTATCCAACTCTTTCTGCACAGACACTGGCCATGTGTTGACCACATGCAGGTGTACCGGGACATATATAGAATATTGCCCTCTCCGACCTTTAGTGACTTGACACACACATATACATGCTTTCCTACACAGTTATATTATGTAGCACAGTGTGGGTGATAGTGATCAGTGATACTTTATTATTCAGAGAAACTGCAACACTCACAATTCCCTACAATACCAGAGTAAACAGTACCAGTACAGGGTATAATGTTTTTTATTTCTTAGCACAGTGTTCATATCCGACGTACCTGTGGGATCAATGTTTGTTAGCACTACCTGAATGTTGCAACACAAAGTTCCAGGTTACACATTAGTGTTATGCA
This sequence comes from Protopterus annectens, assembly GCF_019279795.1. NCBI lineage: Eukaryota > Metazoa > Chordata > Ceratodontiformes > Protopteridae > Protopterus > Protopterus annectens. Next base: position 1,685,851,447 of record NC_056731.1, on the reverse strand, counting down.
TATACATCTCACTCTGTGACTGTACACACTTTGGTCACAGCTTGACAACATGGGGGTGTAGAGAGGACATACTTGGCTTATTACTCTCCTAAGTTTTGGGAGTTGCTACAGTGACAGGTTTGTTCACATAGATGTTGGACAATCACTTGTATTCCCTGTTTGCTGGCTAAACATCTGGGATCATCCCACAGACTTACCAGGGGGACAGAGGGACATGCAGCAAATATGGGCCCGTATACTGGACATTCTGGTCTCATATGTACAGTTGTGGGGTATGATACTGTATGCAGCCTACTTCCACTCCTAGTTTTCAGCCATGGCTGTGTCTGCTACAACTTAAACACTGTCCATCAGAGTTGTGTGTGCTATGTAAATATTGTGGTATATCTCCAAACTGCTTTCTGTTCTATAATTCCCCTGTTCTTTTGCATTCTGACCTTGTATTACAACACTCTTATACAGATTTCCTAGACAGTTATATTTTGTAGGACAGTGTGGGCGACAGTGATGCATAATACTTCATTAGTCAGAGCAACTGCATCACTCACAATGCCATACAATACCAATGTAAACAGTACCAGTACAGGGTATCATTCTTGTATTTCTGGACACAGTGCTGGTATCTGACAGACCTGCGGGAGAAATGTTTGTCAGCAATACCTATAAGCCACTTTACTGGATATTCTGGACATATCTGTACAGTTGTGGGGTATGATTCTGTACGCAGACCACTACCACTAGCAGGATTCGAACCATGGCTGTGTGTGCTAAAAAAACAACAGTTCACATCTCAGTTGCATGTGCTATTCAGGTTTTGTTGTCTGCCTTTTCCCTGTTTTCTGTCTATGTGTTTCTCAGTTGTACTTAAATGGCCTCTAGGGTTTACACCAGTCATATGCAGGCATTCCTACACGTTCTATTTATGGTGCACGGTGTGGTAACAGTGCTTATTACAACAGTACTATTAAGTGAATGCAAATCTATATTACCATATGATACCAGAGTATACACATGCAGTCCAGCAGTTAGACCTTTATTGTCAAGCTATTACGCTTTTATTTACGTACATACTATATGAATCTTTTCCTGCCATATTCTCCGGTGTATGCAGTACTTGCCTTAAACAATACAGGTTTTATACAGGCAATTAATTTACTAATACTTTTAGATTTATTTCCTATGACAGTACATGCAAGAGTATTACTGACCTGCCTCACATTGCAACCTCTCCAGGTGACTGCCATGGGCCTCCTGGTTCATGGCCTGCTCAATTGCAGCTGTGGAGGACATAAGAGGAATATTTAGCCATACCTATCCATGATATACATGAGCTGGCAATTATTAAACAGGTAGTGGACTGATATTTACACACAGGTGGAACATCCCCTGCCATTCTAGCCTCATAGATCCACTGGTCCAAGAGGTCCCCCTTATGCCACTTCAGGTCGGTATAGTGATGGTCCCAGGCATCTGCCTTATATTGGGAGCCGTGGTACTGGCCCTGCAGCAGTCTCTGTTCATGGTCTTTGACAAGGAGTACTGCCATGACTCTGGACTCCTGGATGCACCAGCGCTGCACCCGAAAGCACACACCCTCTCCCCTTCCTGACATAGTCCCTGCAAGGGAAGCTACAACCAGTTATGAGATGTATTCCCACCTCTTGGGTTTAAGTAGGGCCAATTTTCTGCACTTTTTTGTGATTGGCCAGTTTTGAAAAGGCTAAGCTATGGGCAAACCTGCTTACCTATGGTTGGCATTGTTTAAAGGGATATAATACTCGGCACATTGAGTAAGCTGCCCTACACATAGCTTACACCTCCTAAGCTGGCCTGTGCAATGCTAAGCGTAGCTTACATTTGACTTTGCATTATGTTTCCTTTTTGACATTGATTTGTTATTCATTACATCTTATATGTATGCCTGGTATCCATGATTCATGTGTACGTACACTGTATGGGGTCCTTGTGTTTTACTGGGGACTTCAACACTCTATTACAATTACACCTGACTTCTGGGCTTACTGCTGTACTCCAGTTCACATATTTATGTTATGTAGAGGGTTATGGAACATATGTTGGTATATTGATTCCTTTCACAGGTTCAGTTTGATTTTACTATAGTGAAGACTTGTTTGCTGATACCTTCTTCTGTACTTCTGTGATGGCTTGGTGGTTAACTACTGTGACTATAGTGTATAGGATCCTGGGTTCAAGACTTGCAAGGCTGTTTATTTTGTTGATGGGCAGAACAAGGGCCATTGGATACAGAGTGATTAAGGCACTTTTGAGCATTTGTAAGCGGGTTTGTGCAGGTTTGCTCGAGGGTAAGCAATGCTAACCTCCGGTTGCATATGCTTAGAGAGTTAACTTCAATGTTGCTTAACCTGTGTGCGCATTGCTCACCACCACGCAAACGGGCTTAAACCCACTTACTAGTGCTTATATATGCTTACTACTGCTTATTGGTGCTTATACCTGCTTACTAATGCTTTATTCATTATGATGCTGACACCTCACATGCGCATTTACTGCAGTACTCCAGTTCATAAATACATGTTATTTAGTGGGTTATGCAACAAAAATATTGGTCATAACGTGCTTTGCCATGGAAAATGGAACGTGCTGCAGTGGGACTCAAACCGGGAATGCCTGCTCGTATAGTGAATGCTCTGCCCACTACACTATTGCTATGCTGCTTCATTTGCATATATTTTCCTTGTTATCCTCTTCAGCCATTTAAGCTCCATTAACTGTAGCTAAGTGCTGTGCACACCCATGCAAGTATGGTTAGCTTTAATCAGAGTTTTAAAAAAAATAAAAAGTTTGTTCATTTTATTTCTATATACTTGCTGTTGTACACGGGGGGACTGTTGGTGGGGATATGCAGACACATATGAGTGATCTTGCTCATTTCTTAGCCCTTTCAGCTGTTCTTCATTGCAGGGGCGTGTATATTCTGAGAGCTTTGCTCTCAGTCGCGCCCCCTGCAGTCTTACATGCTCCGTGTATGATTAGGAGCTCAGCCTATGCTTGGTGCGCTGCCGTCCAACTCCTAAATGGCTGCTTCCATGCAGAACTAAGCTAGTCCTACATGGAAGATTATTAAATCCGGGGGATCATCTGATGACATTGCAGTACTTCAATGTCTCCATTTGTAAATGGAGTGCATCTAATACAGGATTATACTGGGCATGCTCCCAAGACATTACAGCAAACACAGCATGTAAACAATACAAGCACAAAAGAAAGTGTCTGAACATAGGCCAAATCATACTTTATGATGATCTGGCATCATGCCATACAGGAAGACATGTTATGTCATTCCTCATGTCCAATAAAGCTGTACAGTGTGAAGGAGATTACAATAATACACAAATTTTTGGTGTAAGACAGGAAAAAACAGTGCATTCTTATTTGTAAATTAAGTAATGTCTGTGAACAATCAAATGACACTCAACATTTGCATCTTGCCAGACTTGAACACATGACAGGATGGATATCAGAATGATGCATATCAAGCTGTAATGTCACAGAAATAGGCATACTGTGTGTGTCATGGGATCATAGGAAGTTAGTAGGGTATTGGCCTTGAGGCCCATACAAACCTAGCCAAGAATTTAGCCCATGTTCTGACCAGTCAACACCCAATGTCCCTATCCAGCAGAGACACAGGTAGAATACCAGGGGGGTATTTTTTGTTTCCCATCCAGTTATCCAGGTTCCGCTTAAAAAAGGATAATGAGGTACTCTGCTTGACATGGAGAGGGAGTCTATTCCACAGAAGGGGGAGTCTCTGGGACACAAATCTATCCTGCCAACAAGTCCTATTGATGTCACAGACCAGGTTGAGGTCATGCGTGTGGGTTACTTGAGTGCAGCTTGACTTGCAGATATGCAGCAGTCCCATCAAGGCGGGGTCTGAGATTGATTTGTATACCAGACAGAGGTCACCTCTGAGAAGTCTGTATGAGGCTTTTAGCCTATCTGTATAGCGTAGATTGTTGAGGCCCTGGATTCTCCTGGTGAGCAACCTCTGTGGTCTCTCCAGCTGCTGCATGTGCTTTGTGAGGTATATACCAAAAGGGGTATTGTACTCAATAATGGCTCTTATAATGGAAGAATACATGGGGTGTTATGACCTCCTTGTCCCTGGATGAGATACCCTTCCTAATGAGATGGGTCATGTAGAAAGATTTCCATACAATGGAGGCAATATGGTGGTCAAAAGTCAGGTTGCTATCAACCTGGGTGCCCAAGTCCCTCGCAAATGATTATGTGCTTAGGACCTAGTTATTAATGAAATAATTTGTGGGGACATCACTCTCTCCAAAGGGGATGATGATGCATTTTTTGGCATTCAGTTTGAGGCCATGTTTCTGGCACCAGTCATTTGTTTGGGTGAGACTCTCTCGGTGGATGTCCACATCACTAGAGGAATAGATGACAGTGCCCAGATTGCAGTTATCTTCAAACTTGGTCAGCCATAGCCCACTGCTTTTGGCCTGCACCTCAGAAAAGTATATCCCAAGCAACACATATTCTGTAAAAGTATCTGTCTACTGTTTTTGAATGCTGTATCAGCTGTCTTCACTTTTTAAGATCACTGCACTTACCTTGTGCCACAGGGAAAGTTACTTGTCCAGTGGAATTTATTTACTTAGTACTCTCCAGAGTGCTGATTGCCATGCACTAGTGACAGGCTTATTTGCACTACAGAAGGCAGGGACTGAACCATGTTTGCACACTGCAAAATGGAGTGCAAATGCAAAAGACATTAGAAAAAAATGACAGAGAAAAACAGTTGACAGGAAAGTTAATTCAATCAATGAGTATAACAAGCAAAGACATGAGCAAGAAGTGCATTACAGTGACAAAATCATCCTTCTTGCATCTCCTTGCAACATCAGAAATTAAATTTCTGGCACACATTATCAGAACTGCAGTTAATGCCAAATAATGCTAAACGGGGCAGACAACAGCTCTCATGATGTTAGCAATACTGTTGAATTTTGTACAACAACACAGTGATCTAACAAAATCTGTGTAAATATATATTCAGGCCTCCCTCTGTAAATTTATCAGTTAAATGTATTTGAGCCATGCATCATCTATCTTATTTCTCTAAAGTCACTTCACTTATACCTTGTGCTACAGATATAGTTAGCTGAGAGGTGGAATTTATTCACTAAGTACTATCCAGAGTGCTGGCATGCACTCCCAGGTGCCAGGCTTATGTGCACTACAAAAAGCAACCCAAATTAAATGTTTAACTTTTTTCCTTAGACAGTGAACTGTTGTTCACTCCTAGGAACTGCTGCCAATCCAGAGTGGCCAATGCCAAATGTCACACAAATGATGAAGAAAAAAAGCTAGTGAAATAGGAGAAACATTAAGAAACAAGTAGTTAAAATGTACTATTCTGATATTTCAGTATATGGACATTAGCCCCTTAAAAATAATTATGTTTACACAAACACAACCTTCACTGGATAAGAACCCCAGGACACCAGGACATTCACAAGACACACTTGAGATTTTGCAAGTATTAGTCCACTGATGCAGTTTAAAAAAATAATTAAATTAACTTTCAGAAATCATTACAAATAGATTGTATATGAACAATGTCATTTCTAGAGAGAGGCCTATTATTACTATTATTTTTAAGTGTTCTGACAAAGTTCAACAGTTTTATGGAAACATATTGATCAAAGCAAGGTATAAAAATTAACTAGATAAGGAACTGTAATCATTCAGAGCAAGTGGAAGAGATAACTGCAATCCATTGAATGGAGAAAGGTATACTAGGAGATGTGAATATATAATGGTAGAAATGTTTTATGTCTTTTTAGTACCCTAATTTGTTCCACAACCATTAAGCACAGCTCCACTGATGCTTGTCCAGTACTTCCTGGCATCCAAGCACATTGTTCACAAGTGGTGAGAGCTGGAGACTGTGGACAGTATAATATACAGAATATTTAATTTTCAAAAATATTTTATTTATTTATTTAGTTATTTAAAATGTGTTAATTAAGGTCAAGCACTGATCTATCTATATAATTACCAGGACCAGCACAGCTGAAATTCAACTTAAGAAACAAACTTTAATGAATATCAGTGCAGCAGTGGTAATGCAAGAGCCATCATGCAGAGAGGTGCAGCTCAGTATAATATGCAGCAGAAATGAACACAATCCAAGAATTCAACCAGTAAAATCAGTAGGAAGAGTACCTGTACACTGTCACAACATCATATAGTAAAATGTTTCTATGGAGAACATAACATAGGAAGAACAAAAGACTCACAGTAGCTACAATTATTGGATATGAGGTATGAAGGAGAGGAAAGTGTGGCCCAAATGAGGAGGAGAAGAAGGGAAAGGGGTTAGACAGAAAATAGGGGTTAAAAGAAGATGTGCAGTATGGAGAGCCAAGTGGGAAGTGTGCGGCTATCTCCTACTCAGCTTCGGGAGATCAGGGCCGTACTACATGAGTTTAGGAACATGTTTACTGGTAAGCCAGGGTACACACAACTGTTGAAGCACCATGTAGACACAGGGCCTCAGTGGCCTATCAAACAAGGCTCTTATAGTGTACTTGAGCAAGATAAGCTGATGTTGACATATGGAAATACAGGAGATGTTGGATGTGGAGTAATCCAGGAGTCCAATTATTTACTTTTGGTTTAACATGATCTATGATGAAATATAAGCTAATAAATAAGCATATTGTTTTAATTTTAATACACAATAATAGCATACATTTCTGATACCTAACCTATAATCATCTTAAGTCCAGGAAGTTTGCAAGTGGAGAGAGGGTTTGGTGGTAGGTGGGGGTCAGTGGGGAGACCATCAAAATGGTCCAAATTGGGTCCCAAAATTGCTAGGGATGGTCCTGACAACATGACTTGGAAAAGCTCACAGTGTTTGTTTAGCTAACCCTGTCCCTTAATGACTCAGGAACTACAGTCAGCATAATAAAAAATGCATTTTGTACCAGTCTGTACCCAGAACGTATGCTGAGACATGGGGGGGGGGGTGGGGGGGTTAGAGAGCTGGAGAGATATCTGCCAAAGATATATTCATACAAATAGCAGAAATGTTAACTTTCACTGGTGTTTTGAAATTCCAGATAACTACATATCCCAAAGCTGCATGTACAGAAATGTCATAACAAAAGGAAATGGCATTTGTTAAAATGCATTGCAGTGCATCAAGAATTAGTAACAGTACTATATATATTTTGTCAAATACTGCAAATCAGTGAAAGGTCTGAGATAAATTTCAAGCAGAATAGTCACCAAATATGAAAGATAACTTGTTCTTGAAACTGTCCTAAGTGTAAAGGTAACTCGGTACTTCTTGTTATCTGTTTTGATCCGATTAAAGGGGAGACTTCATAGCGAGCACCAGATGCAGCAGTGATGGACAGGAGACCACATAACTGGATATGTTCACAGTGTAAGCATTGTAAAAACCCACTGCAGTCACTAACTGACTTCTTTTTAGTTATAGCATAATAATCCGTGTAAAGAGGCTGATTACCTGTTAAGACCATGGTGTTAAAACAGTCAGACATGAAATACTGCTTTCTATGTGAAAGCAACATATATGATCTTTTTGACATGTGAAAATGACTCATATTATAGTTTAATGACCAGAAAGCAGTATGGATAGTCAGCGATGTTTAAGAGGCGACAGATAACAGCACATCAAAAACTGCACCAGTAGGAATGCAATGTATTTGCTTTGTAAGAGAGGGCTAAATATCCCAGATTATGCAACCACCATACAGTACTCTGGTTTACATGTTATGAACTCGTATTCTAAGCATAGCTGGTTGAAAAGACTAATTATTTTGGGCAAAAGCTGTTAGAACAGATATTTGGCACTGCCAAAGGGTTGCCGATTGGGCATGTATGCAGTACCATGATTCATTTAAGCAGCTGCAGCTGAGAATGCGGCTGCTTAAATTAATACACTTAGTAACTTTGTATGTTGGTAGCTGTAGCAAGTAGCTTGTGTAAGCTCTCCTCCTTAGGATGTACTACCAGCTTTTTGTGTTAGTAAATATAGTAAGTAACTTGAATAAGCTCTCCTCGACTCAGGACACCTTTTTTTCCTTTAGTCAAGGAAAGCATCGGTATAGAGACTGCCAAGATGACTAGCTGACCTAACTTTGGCTTTGCCATAACCATGGGAACCCAGATAATAACATATCATAGACACTTTCTCTATGTTAATGAGACAGATGTCTAGATTATGCCATACCCCCTACAGTATTATAGAGTATATGATGGAACTATGGTACCATAGAGTACTGCACATCAAAGGTTGCTTTCAGAGTGAAAGTCATATGTTTGTTGTGTAGGAGTGGAACAGATGTCCATACTGATATATGTATGTAAATACAACTGGCCACTACTGACTTAATTACAGTTAATAAATGTTGATCTGAGTTATCAGGGATAGTGTGTGTGTGTGTGTGTGTGTGTGTGTGTGTGTGTGTGTGTGTGTGTGTGTGTGTGTGTGTGTGTGTGTGTGTGTCTGTGTGTGTGTTCTTGTTTGTTTATTTGTGCTACTATATCCTGGCAGAACTCTTACTTGTATCATAGTGTTCTATAAAAACAGACCAATATATCACAGTCTAAGGTTACATAAAGTCTGCACCAAACTGAAGTGAACCATTTTTCGTTTCTGAACTTTTCTTTCTAGTGTATGTTGTCTGGTGGAAATTGCCTCACTAGGAAAAAATATGTTCGATATGTGTTTAATAAAACATCTGTCTGTGTGCACATTGAGTGTTTTATTTTCATACACAGAGGCATAGGAGAGACATGTAGTCGCTTGCTCAGATCACTCAGGCTAGAGTCACAGTTGTTTGAGCATAACTGCATGTATTAGTCTCCTGATCTTCAGCTGAGGATGACCCATTTCAAAGACCTGTTTTTCATGCTGTCTTAGTTCCTTTTGGAATCTTCATTTACAGTTATAACAATTTAGTCTCCTCACCTCTTGATAAGCTTGGCCTGCATTGTGTATACCCAGTCTTGTTCAATGTGCATGAACCTTGGTTTGACCAAGAATGCCACACACTTCATAGAGTATGATGATGGCTGTAAACATCAGTGATCACCCATGGGTCTGTGAAGCAACAAGCATAACTTAGATGGGCATTATGCTATGTAGCAGGCTTAGATTTCCATCAAAACAAAGCAGCAAACCTGCCAGTCATTTTTTTTCCACTGGCGGGATTGCTGCTATCAGGTCCGTTCCATTTTCTTTCCTCATGGGCAATTCACTAGTCATACCTAGAGTTTCCATTTCATCTTGGATGGTGTTTAACATTCAGAATTATTATTAAGAATTATACAATAACCATTCATTGCCATTCAAAAGCATGCATGCTGACTGGACAGCCTAACCAGTGTGCCCATTGTAAATCAAGCATATACCAACAGAGAAAGTCAGCCCGCTAAGGTATCATTAGGAGGTCAGACTTTTCTGTTGGCATATGCTTAGATAATAGTGCAAAATACAAGAAAATGTAGGTGCATTCTGCAAAACTAAAGAAACAGAAACATGCCTGGTTTTCCTTGTATTTCTACCCTGTCTCCCCTAAACTCTTGGCAGACTATCATATCTCTCAGCTGTTCAGATTTTCACAGATTGTCCAGATTTTTGCCTCATACTTTTGGTCTGTTCCTTATAAAAATTATTTTTTCCCACAAGCCACTGAGGATTGAAGTGATTAAATAAAGACAGACATTTCAGGTTCAGGGTTCATATCCTTTCCAAAATGCATGCTAACACAAATCTTACACCAGGAACTTTCTAAGGTTATAAGAGTAATATTTAAAATCTGTCCTTAATTTTGGACTTCTTCCTCCCATTATGTTGAGCTTGGTCCAGGTTTCTTGCTTCTACTGATGTACTGTGCAAGCATGGGAAAATAACTCTCATACGTATGTGCAGTACATCAGCAAACATGGAAGAACACTACAGCACAGTAATACAAAGACGTTATTTAAGAAAGGTAATATTATTTACTTATTGACATTTGTTGAAAGTCCACTGGGTCAGAGACCCATTTTCAGTGGAGGCCCAGAGAGAAAAGCTCCAAGAACATTACAAAAAATTTTATATCATTGTCCAACATAGTACAATACAAAGGAGATAAAATTCAATTTTTATACAAACTAAGCAATACAAGTTTTTTTTTTATATATATAAAAATTTCTTTCTTAAATAATGTAATTGTATAATAGCCATAACCCACGACTGGGTGTGGGTGTCATAGGATTAATCCACGGTTGTCTTTGTTTAATTATTCAGGCTTCACCCACATGATTAAACCATACCAACCATGGGCTAATCATATGATACCCACAACCAGTTGTGGGCTATTGCTAAGGAGAGCCCTGACTCTGCTGCAGGTATATGAGTTCAGTTAGCAGTTTGGATGCCAGTAGGAGCTGACAGGGGAGAATGGAGGTAAGCAGCTGGTGGCTCACCCATCTTGTGGTGGGGGGTAGAAGCTCTGGCTCACCGCATGGGTGGTACCTAGTGAGAGCACTATGTGTTCATCTACCAGAGTTCTGAGCCTGCTGAGCCAGTGCAGACCAGAGTGCATTCACAGAGAGCAACCAAGGAGAGACTGGTACATGGGGGCATGCTTCCCCTTAGCGGTTTGCACTTATGCTCTCAAAAGAGCCACTGAGGAGCAGAAGGGCACTCCCACACAGACAGGGAAGACCACCACCTTACCACCTGACTCTCTCCAGGGAATGCAGAGCTGTTAGACATTCCATACCCAAATCCCATTCCTCAGTTTGCTAATGCAGAACCAGTAGTAGGACTGCTAAAAATGAATAATCACAAAACTCTCTGTATCATTGCTATTTATATCCTTCCCGGAAACATCACTTCAACCCTCAAAGACATACTCCTATGGGCCACACCTGAAATTAACCTCGAAACTTATATATTAGGCAATGTAAATATATAGACTGAAACAAAACTAACAACTCTACACCTTCTCTTTCTATTAATCTCTTCAACTTCGCACAACTAACCCACCCTATTACCAGACCCAATAAAATAAATCCCCAGGATCCATTCTTGACTAGATCCTAGTCTCCCATTCAGATAAAATCACCAACTCTGGCACCATCTCCGACTCTATTAGTGACCACCTCCCAGCCTTCATTCACCATGCAACCTCCTCCCCTCCACAGCAACATCAACACTTACACACTCAAAACCTTAGCAACTTCGAACCCAAATCTTTCTCAAACCTTCTCAAAGAAATGAATTGGAACATTCTAAAAAAACTCCCACTAGACAAAGCTCTAGAATACTTTAATTCTACATTCCTAAATATGCTAAACTCTCTAGCTCCACCTAGAACAAAAAGAATAAGAGCTAAAACTGCCCCCTGGCTAACTAAAAAAACAAAGCAAATCGTGCATCAGAGATAAATCCTAGAAATTGTACCAAAAGAATAAACTCCTCAAAAACCATCTACAATACACACAGCTCTGTAACCTTGCAAAAAAAAAAACAAATAATCAGAAATCTTACTTCACTAAGTTCCAGACTAACCATAATAAAACCATAGGCAATTTTGAAACTCAATAAACTCACTTCTCAACCCTGGTACCAAAAAATAACCCCTGCTCCAACCCCAGTAAATGTGATCATGAAATAGCCTCCCTATTTAACTCTTTCTTTATAGAATCAATAGCAGACCTAACAAAAACTTTTGAAAAATCCGCTGGGAGCCCCCAAGGAGGAACGTATCCAATCAATGAAGTAAAACTTGTTGAAAAGTAGTGTGTTTAATAATCCATGTAACACAAGCACAAATGTATGTTTCAATAGTTTGTGTGTGTACGTATGTACTTATAAGTTCTTATAAAAGCATTGGTATTTATATTGAATAAATTAATTGATAAAATAATTTAATAAAATCTCAAATACATAAAAATATGTATATATATATATATATATATATATAGTATTTAGTAATTTATAATTTTGCAAATTCCGTACCATCCTGCACTTTGTTCGGAAATTTGCAAATTCTAAGTCCCTTGGGGGCCATTTTGAACATTGTCCACTTCCAGTTTTTTGTATTTGTCCATAAGGTAATACAACCTATCCAAGTTATCTTTGTAAATAGGCGTTTTTACCTGGTTTGAATCATTGTTGGTTCTGGATCCGAAACCATAATTTTTGTGTAAAATGTCCTGGAAGTTGAAAATAAAAGGTTTGGCAGGAACATCAGTGTTGTTAAAAGAAGGCTTATCGCATGTGGATTCTCATGCATGGTTCTCCTCGGTGACTGCCGATGCACTGTTCCATGGTTCTTGTGTGCGAAAAATGGAAGGAGTGTCCAATAAATCCCTTGCCGCAGATACATTTTTAAAAATGGCAGTTTTGTTACCCCCAACATGGTCCATTACCACTGTAGAAGGAGCTGCTTTCACTCTCGCAGCTTCCTGGTTACCTTGTAGAGAAGACGTCAGCGAGACAAACGCTGTGCATGCTGGGGTGAGTAGTTCTATTAATTGTGAGAGTTGACCGATCATCTTCCTAAATTCCCCTTTGGCTGAGGGGTGAAATACTTCATCGGACACGACCTCCGGTTGCTCACCCATCAGTAAAACCAGTAATCTGCAATGATGCCAGCAATTGTAAACCAAAAAACCAAAAAATGACGAAAAAAAACGCTGGGAGCCCCCAAGGAGGAACGTATCCAATCAATGAAGTAAAACTTGTTCTGGCAAATTACTTTGGATGCTACCACCCCCCCTGGACTTAATGACACTATCTCCATTAAACCAGTATTAAAACTAAGACAGGCAAAATTATAAATTACTAAATACTATATATATATATATATACACACATTTTTATGTATTTGAGATTTTATTAAATTATTTTATCAATTAATTTATTCAATATACATACCAATGCTTTTATAAGAACTTATAAGTCATACATACACACACAAACTATTGAAACATACATTTGTGCTTGTGTTACATGGATTATTAAACACACTACTTTTCAACAAGTTTTACTTCATTGATTGGATACGTTCCTCCTTGGGGGCTCCCAGCGGTTTTTTCATCATTTTTTGGTTTTTTGGTTTACAATTGCTGGCATCATTGCAGATTACTAGCAAAAACTTTTACCAACAACCCATTTCCTTTACATCCCCCCTCATCTAAGCACCCCTCCATCCACTAACTCTAACATCCCCCCTATGTTTGAGTTTAAACCTGTCTACACTAGCTACATAAAAAGACTTCTCTCCAAACTAAAACCCTGCTCCAATACTCCTTACAACATCCCCTCATCTTTCCTAAAATCAGCTGCCGATGGAATTGCACTCACAATTAGCATCTTAATTAACAGATCCATACTAGAATCCTATGTTACCAAACTCTGGCTCACTGCCTTTATTCTCACTCTCCATAAAGGAGGCAAAAACACTAACATCTCAAACTTCCGTCCTATTGCTCTTCTCTCTCCAATTTCCAAGATTTTAGAAAAATGTGTCCACAACCAACTAATGCCTTTCCTGGCTCAAAACCATCTTTTCACTCCTTCCCAACATGGCTTCTGACCTGGGCACAGCACCATAACAGCTTTACTCTCCTTCTTAGAAACAGTCAATCTAGCCCGAGACTCAGGGAATGCAGTATCAACAGTTCTACTAAATCTCTCCAAAGCATTTGATATGGTCTCCCATACCCACCTCCTGAGTCATATTTCAAATCTGAATCTATCTCAAAACACCCTATCCTGGTTCTCAAGTTATCTATCTAACAGATCCCAGGCTGTGAAATGGAGAAAAGGCACCTCACCTTTTCTACACACACCTACCGGTGTTCCACAGGGATCCCTCCTCGGACCAATGCTGTTCGATATTTTTATCAATAACTTTCACTCTGCTATTTCTAATGCTAAAATCATTCAGTATGCAGATGACTCAACTTTAGTCTGCTCTGCCACAAACCTCCCAGAACTAATAACTAAAACCCAGATCGCCTTCCCTACTACCAAGATCTGGATGCATCAAAAACACCTATCTCTCAATGCAAACAAATCTAAAATTCTACTATTCCCACCCTCAAAATCCTTCTCTTATGACAAAAGCTCTTTCCTAATACTTAGCCAAAACAACTCTCCTATCGAAACTGTACCTTTTGCCAAACTACTAGGTGTAACTATAGATGAACACCTAAAGTCTGACATTCACAGTCAGCAAAATATAAAGAAAACCCACCAAAAGCTGGGCATGTTATCTAGAAACAATCACTTCCTCTCCTCTTCTACTACACAAATACTAGCCTCTACTTCCCTCCGTCCCTTCCTAATGTATGGTGCCCCTCTACTAACCAACCTATCTGCCTCCATCACTTCCAAACTTGAAAATTGTTACAACAAGATTTCCAAATTTGCCAACAAAGCCAAACATCCTACCCACCACTGCATTACCCACCAATCTGTAAATTGGCTAGAACTCTCCAAATATCTGGACTACCTACAACTTACCACTGCCCATAGATTAATATTCAACCCAACCAATTGCCCCGCACTTTCAAATCTCCTCCCCCCTTATACACCTAACAGAACTCTCAGATCTGAACAAAATTTAACTACTATCCACAAATCCAAATGCCCTGCTGGGCAACTTCTCCTCTCATTCTCCCTAGGCAAGAAATGGAATTCTCTCCCAACCTCACTAAGGACTATGCAGAACAATGAAAATTCACCTTCACTCCTACCTTTCTTTTAAATGGAAATGCAACTGTATCCTCCCAACCTAGACTCTCCTTGAGGTAAAAGACCTGGACATGGCATCATCCTAGGGCTTTAAGCCTCTTACAAACTTGCTTTATCTAATGCAAAATGCCAAAAAATCAACAAACTGGATACGGAAAACAAAAGTACCATGGAAACCTTGCTCCAGCAAACAAAAAGCAGTAGTAAAGCTGCTACAAAAGACGAAGAAGTGAATATTCTTAACGCAAGTTTATTAATTAACGTTTTCGCCTTGCTTACTAGCTTGGCTTCTTCAGAGAATGTTCAAAATAAAACAAAGTACAACTATTATACTTCTTTAAAGGAAGTGATGTCAGTGGAATACCATTAAAAACTATTTCTTCATCCTGTCATAGCAGATGGTATATGTTACTTAAAAGTTATATTAAAATGACAGTATATCATTTAAAAGCAAATATAATACGTAAAATTCAAAAAATTCAAAAGTAATACATGAGGACTGTCTCCGATTAACAACTTAAAAGCAGATGCATACAAATGGAATGTTATGTGTCAAAAACTTTCATTAAATCTCAATAAAATGTGCAAAAAATAGGGTTATTGATATAAATCAATCTAAACTATCAGGTATAAGATATAAAGTATATGTTATATATTATATACAAGATACAAAACCTGCCTAAAAAAAGCTAATTAAATCTATAGTCCATGCGTAAATGGATCAAGGATATATAAATATATTCAGTACTTACAAAGTTGTAAAGGCATAAAAGAAGGAACTTACAATTGACATAAACAATGTAATTGAAAGAAAAGCAGTCATTCTAAATTTATTATTAAATATTAAACATTAATAAATAATAATTAATGAGTAAATGTTCTAAATAGAGGGGCCAGGGGGTCAGATTTCTAAGTTAATCAAAAAGATCAACGTAAATAACTTCTTAGTTTCAAGACTGGCAAAATATTACAACTATCATTTAGTCCAGGAAAGTGGAAAGCATCCGTCCTAAATTGCCACTCTAACTCCAAGATTTCTAATAATAATGTAATGGGACCCCCTCTGATAGATGGTTTAGTTTGGTCAATTGCCATGAATGAAAAGCTATGCCCTTGATGGTCAATTATGTGTTTAGCTAGGGCATTATTTTCATTTCGGTTGTTAATGGCATAAATGTGTTCGTACATGCGATCGCGTAATCTACGGTCCGTCTTTCCAATATAGAAAGACGGACAGCAATCGCAAAGGGCCACATACACTACGGATTTACTTTCACAGTTAAGGGGCTTCCTTATAGTGTACTTCCTGCCCCTCACTGTGAATGTCTGACCGGACTTGGTTTTGTAACATCTATTACAAAAAACACATGGGTACATACCCAGTTTTTTGTTGTAAAATTTACCTGTGAGGTCCCTCTGTAATAACTCTTTTAGATTCCTACTTCTTTTAAAAACAAATTTAGGAGAGTGTCCAAAATTCTTGATTAAATTAGGGTTACTTAAAATAAAGTCCCAGTTCTTCTGAATAATTGTAACTATTTCACTGGAATCAAAACTGTATGTAGTCACATAACTGAGGGTTGGATCAAAAGAAATTCTTTTGTCATCATTTAAATGATCAGTGGCCAAAGAATCCTCATTAATAATTGTTAATGAAACATTAGTATGTAAATCATTATCTAAGTTTACATTAGACAAAATTGACTTAAAAAAGCCAGCAACTTACAAAATGTGTGCTTCATAGTAAAAACTTATAATCATCCAATATACAGGCAGGGCAATTACCTACATAAGGGAAGATATAATCATTTACAATCTAGCCCTTCTGTAAGTTGCTGTCTCAATTTTAAGGTTTGCGACTTTAGGATATTATTCTTCATGCAAATTCGTGTTATAAATGTAGTATTTATGGAGTGTATACTTGGGTTTTACACTAAAAAGTTCATTTTAGCTTGTAGAAACGTTTTATTGTGTTGTCAAGGTTTTAAACCATTTATCATTTCTTTTGTTTATATTTGAACTTAAAGCAGGTGTCACTAACTATTACCTGCGTAAATTTTAACATGTGACTAATCAGCAAGACTATTTAAATGGTTCACTTACTAATTGTATTGTATTTTCGACTTGATAAAGCCTGGAATGAACCAGGTGAAAGCGCTTGTCTTCATCTTGGTTTAAGAGCAGTTTTACAAGTGTTGGAATAAAGATACTTTTATTATTTTTGCCATTGGAATTATTGTCTCTACTGGTGGACCTGGGATTTTTTCTGCAGTCGATTTAACACTATAATACTTACTGTGAGGGAATTCAGTGGTAGCAGCCCATACTCTTTTCTGCATCAAAAGTGAATTAACAATCTTCTTCTGGCTTTTCCCAGTTAGGGGTTGCCACAGTGGATCACCTATCCACTCATGATTGGCAGTGGAGTTTTATGGTGTTGAGTTGCCAGCCTGGTACCCAACCTTCCACAGAAGGACACATATGCACACACTCACACCTAGGGCCAATTTAGAGTGTCTAATCTACCTACAGCATGTCTTTGGGATGTGGGAGGAAACCAGAGCACCCAATGGAAACTCATGTGACCACAGGGAGGACATGCAGACTCCACACAAATGCACCCCAGCCAAGGATCGAACCAGAGAACCTCTTTCTGTGAGGTGGCAATACTACCTGCTGCACCACCACAGCCGCCCTTACCGTTTCCAAATTTGTATATTTGTACTGTAAGGTGATCTGGCTCTGAAGCTTAGCATTTTCCAATTCAGCTGTGGGTGCCCTCAGTTCCTCTAAGTTTATGTCTTGATTCAGCAGACCAATCTGTTTTGGCTACTTTGTGGCTTTCTCAAAGTGCCACCATTATACTTACATGTATACAAATATTTCAAACACGGGCAATAATGCCCTTTTAGCTTGCCAATATACCAAAACACTTGTTCCCATAATAAGTGACCAGACTGATCTTAAAAACATCTAAACTAGTACTTTCTTTAATGTAATTTGGTAGTCTGTTCCATGCATCAGCTCAGCTGCAATCTCAGAGAACCAATTAGTACACTTCTCATTCCTATAGAATCTTCTACATAGGCTGTCTGATGATTCTCTAGAACTTTTTGATAACTCCAAACAT
This sequence comes from Protopterus annectens, assembly GCF_019279795.1. Lineage (NCBI taxonomy): Eukaryota > Metazoa > Chordata > Ceratodontiformes > Protopteridae > Protopterus > Protopterus annectens. The sequence continues at coordinate 1,685,833,517 of NC_056731.1, read as the reverse complement.
TCACAGAGGTAGCTGTCTCTAAATGCCCTATATACCTGAATAAGATCTCCTCTTAGATATCTATAAGAGACACAGTACAAGTTTAGATATTTTAGTCTTTCATATTAACTTAAATTTTCACATCCATGGATGCCTTTGGTATTTTTCTGCTGTACTCTTTCCAGTTTACTCATGCTTGTTTTCCTATAAGGTTTCCATATTGTTCATAGGTTCATAGGTGTGTACTAGGCTAATAGCCCTGGAGCCTTTACAAGCCTAGCCCATAGAAGTGCCTGGCATTGTGCCGCCTGATGTTAGTTCCCAGTCTCTCTATCAATTAGAGCCACTGGAGTGATCCCCGGGTGACCTTTCTATTTCCCACCCACTCATCAAGATTTCTCCTGAAGAGGGCCAGTGAGGTGCTCTGCTTGACATGGATGGGAAGTCTATTCCAGAGCATGGGCACTCTCTGGGATATGAACCTGTCCCTCCAGCATGTTCTGTTGATTCTGGTAATGAAGTTGAAGTCTCTGGAGCATGTAGTGTGGAGGGATTGGGATTTCTTTAGATGTAGCATTTCTAACAGAGCTGGGTCAGACATGGCTTTGTAAGTCAACCAGAGATCACCTCTTAATAGACGATATGAGACAGAGAATAGCTGGAGTTTTATTATTCTGTCCATGTAGGACATGTGTTTAAGGCCTAGGATCCTCTTCGTGAGGTACTTTTTTGGCCTCTCCAGCTGTTGCAGGTGTCTAGTGAGGTACATGCCAAATGGGGCAATATACTCTATGATTGGTCTAATGAGGGAAGAGTAGAAAGAAATGATAATATCTTTCTTCCTGGATGCAAAACCCATGGTAATGAGATGTGCCACATAGAAGGACATTCTGACCACAGTGGCAATGTGGTGGTCGAAGGAGAGGTTGCTGTTAACCTGTGTCCCCAGATCTCTTATAACACCTTCAGTGTTTAGTGGGCTCCCATCGATGTGGTAATACATGGGAACTGAGTTTTTCCCTAAGGGGGTGGCGACACATTTTTTGGCATTAAGCTTAAGGCCATGGTTTCAACACCAGTCATTGGTCTCAGTGAGGCCTTTCTTTATGATGTCTGCATCACTTGGGGAGTTAATAATGGGTTTCAGCTTGCAGTCATCTGCAAACTTAGTCAGTCAGAGTACCTCCATGTTAACCTGGACTTCTGAGAAGTAGATGCCAAACAGGAGAGGACCTAGGACCAATCCATGTGGGACTCCACTTGTGACTGGTCGGCAGTCTGACTTGGAGTCCACTACTTTCACACTGTGGGTTCTATCTGTGAGCCAATTTGGAACCCACCTAAAGATATAGGGGTTGATGCCTAGTTTGGTGAATTTATCAATAATTCCTGAGTGAGGAATGGTATCAAAGGCATTGGCCAGATTGAGGTAGGCTGTATGAACTGCCTTACCTTCATCCACAGCTTTGGTGACTGACTCAAAGAAGTCAACCAGGTTGAGCAGGCATGATCTACCTTTCACAAAACCAAATTATGTGGGCTCTAGAGTTTGACGATTCCCTGTATCCTTGTTACTTAGGTTCATAGGTCCATGATGATGCTCTACATAGCCTTACATGTCAAACTCATCAGGCTAATGGGGAGATAATTTCCAGGGTCTGTAGTCACTCCTCCTTTATGGAGAGGGATGACTGTAGCAGTTCACCATTCGGTAGGGACAAAGCCTGAGGTGAGGCTGTTAGTGAATAGGGCACACAGATGTGGTGCCAGTTCACTTTGTAATTCATGTAGAACATAGCCACAGATATTGTCGGGTCCCATGGAAGCTGTATTCTTGGCCTTGGACAATGCAGCTTTAACCTGTCCTGCAATAATGGTGGGTGCCTGGCATTCTTCCGGCATTGAGATCAGTCCTTTGAGGGGGTAAAATTGGCACTGAATCTGTCGGCCAGTATGTTAGCAATATCTGTTGGCTTAGTATAGGTGGTACCATTGTGCAGTAACTCAGAGCAAATCTGGGTATTTCCGTGGAGATTCTTTATATAACTATAGACGGCTTTGTGGTTGTTTTTAGTGTCTGCTGCAATTCTGCCTTTATAGCTGCCTTTGGAGGTTTTGATGAGGGATCTCAACTTTTTGTTGAGTCTAATAAGGGAATTTTACCAGTCTTGGGATTTCACCTTTTTCTGCAACAGTTTCTTCCTTCTGTTGTAGAGTTTATTAATGGCAGAGGACCACAAGATTGGCTTCCTTTTTTTTGGAAGAGAGTGTCTTAGTTCTTTTGTGTATGGCTAGTTCTGTGCATTTATATATGTGTTCATACAGTGCATTGGTGCATGATTTGGCAGTCATGCATCTATTTTCCATTAGCATGGGTGCCACAAAGTTTCTGTTTTTGGGAGTCCAAAGTCAGCTTTGGAGAAGTTTTCATGGTGGATACCTTTGTGGGTGGTGTGGGTGAGATGTGGATTTCCATGCTTATTAGTTTCTGGTTGGATCTAACCAGGGAGGAATTGACTATTGGTATAGAGCAGTGGTTGCCCATGTTAGTAATAACCAGGTCCAGGATGTTGCTTCCTCTAGTGGGGGTAAGAATGAGCTGGTCCAGGGCATTGGAACTGATGAATTCCAGGAAGCATTGGGCCAGTACAGTGGTGCATGAGTAGTTTTCCCAGATGATGGAGGGGTAGTTGAAGTCACCTAGTATGAGAGTGTTGGGTTGGATCTTAATAGTTTCCAGGATGCTGAGGAATGTGGAGTGAGAGTCTTGGGACATGGTTGGGGACCTATAGCAGGCTACGACCTGAATTGCATCTTACTGACTATAAGTTGTACCTGAAGTATCTCAGATGCATTATGCTGGGCTACTAGTTTGGAGGTGTGCATATCCTTTATGAATATGGAGACACCGCCACCTTTGGAGCTTCGGTCCATGTACTGGGGCCGAAAGTTGTGGAATGAGTTATAGCCTGGTAGCATAGGGGTGCTTTCTGCTGCTTTAAACCAGGTCTCCATTACAGCACAAATGTCGATGTTCCCCATTTGGAGGAGTGCTTTGAGTGAGTGCATCTTGAGATTTAGACTTTTAGTGCTGAGCAGCATGACCCTCAGATTGCATTATGGTATATTGTTATTCCATACTCAAGTTTGGGTCTAATGTAATTGCCAAGCAATGACTTCATTTCTGATTTTCTAAACTTTATAAATCTTGTTATACAACTTATAGTTCTATTACTATCATTAACCAGTTGGTTGATATAATTAGAAAAACTCAAAGCTGGATCTACCCATGTACCCAGATCCTTAAATTAATCTACAGTTCCAATCACCATGTGCTGTATTAAATATTCACCTTTCTATTTATGTCACTCAAATCTCATATCCTTAGTTCTTGATGTATTTATCAGCATGTTGTTCTCCTGTGCCCAAATGGTCAATTTAGTTAGGTTCTTTTGCAGATATGCCTTATCTGTAACACATAATCAGTTTACCCAATTTCAGGTCATCTGCATATAGAAGGTAGAACACCATTGGTCCTCAGCATTTACCACACCGTCTTTGTAGAGCTGCTTGTAGAAGAGGGTCATAACCTCATTAATTCTAAGGGCAGTCTGCTCTAGCCCCCCTTCTGCAATTGCTTTTTCTAGAATGACTTGTGACTTCCTCCTCTGCAGAAATATCTAGCCTAGTAAATTCATTGAGGTGCCATAAGTAAGCCAATTGTTTTACTTGCCTCGTATGACCAGTTAGCTCCTTACAAATTTTCACATTCTTGCATAATTCATTAATGCAACTTTTGGTAAGTATTTCTCTAGGTTGCTAGGAGCTGTGTAACTGCTCTAGCTCCTTTAGCTTCCTATTGCCCCCCCAATAGCATCACAAAATCCAGCACATTAATTTTAAATACTTCCAGTTTATCCAGCATTCGTACCTCTACCATAGCTTCTGGCTGCCAGAATTGTTTACACCATAACCACATTTCTATTATGCAAGTTGGTGTTTTGACCAATAAATGGTCATTCCATGTTTTTCTTTATGGAAGGGGCCACATCTCATTCCCATAGTCCATCAGCACTGGGCCATGGTTTGAAAAGGGGGTTGGGATAATCTGAACTTCTTTAACCTTGTGTAATAAATGTTGACTTAAAAGAATGCAGCCCAGCTTACTGACTATACCTGGTTCTGCTGTGAAGTACATAAATATGCATTCCTGTGGATGCAAATAACAAGAGACACTCAGCAAAAACATAGCTTCCATCTTTTCTCTCATTTGATCACTATGCTTCAGAAGTCTAGGTCTGATGGATGGCTGCCTATCCTTGGAGTAGTCTAAGGCTGCACTCAGGTCTCCGCATATTTACTAGAGGCATACACATACCACCCACATCCAGCAGTGCCACTCATACCACCCACATCCAGCAGTGCCACACATACCACCCACATCCAGCAGTGCCACACCTACTAACCACATCCAGCAGTGCCATATATATGACCCACATCCAGCAGTGCCACACATACTACCCATATCCAGCAGTGCCACTCATACCACCCACATCTAGCAGTTCCGTATATACTACCCACATCCAGCAGTGCAACACATAACCCCCATCCAGCAGTGCCGCTCATACCACCCACATCCAGGAGTGCCACACATACCACCCACATCCAGCAGTGCTACACATATCACCCACATCCAGCAGTGCCACACATACTACCCATATCCAGCAGTGCCACTCATACCACCCACATCCAGCAGTACCACATATACCACCCACATTCAGCAGTGCCACACATACTACTCACATCCTCTTGGAAAGAATGGAAAGGGTCCTTATCTAACTAATTCAGCTCATTGAAAATTTCTTACCAAAGACACTCCATGACCTGTTTCAACTTCAATAATAACCCATTGTCTTTCTTTATCCAATCTTACATCATCTAATCATCGCCAACATAGATCTTCTCTAAAGAGTGTAACTACCATGATTGATCCTTTCTCCCCATATGACCTCTCCCAGTCTGGTATGGCTTAATTTCTTGGTCAGCTTAGTCTCTTGCAAATGTTTAATCCTGATCATATATTGCAAGATGCAGGATGTTTTCAGTTCAGCATTAAAACCTTCCACATTATGTGATACAATCCTGATCACAAAACACAAAGTTTTCTTAGCAATTATACAGATAAGAGAAACTTACAGAAAGGAAGGAAAACGTCTCAAACTTAATTAACCCCTTTTGCTCATTGGCCAAATCTAGCCATTGGTGCAGGAAGCACAGTATGAATCCTTTCAGCTATCCCAGAGCAGAGACAAGATATTATGTGTTAATTGTTCCACCCATTATCTTAACGATGAAAATCAACAGTTCCCTACCCACTGGAATAGATGGCACTCACTTTAGATCGCATAATATCAGTTATGAATTACTTGGAGCAATCGCTCTTTCACAAAGCAGCAAAAAAAGAAAAAACAAAGACTTCATAGGTGGTCAAAATAGTTTCTAATAGCAGCAACCTGAGTACAATATCGTATAAACTGAGTTCCAGTCAATAAAGCACAGCAGATGGAAAAATAAAGACCAACAAAGTCAAAGGTCATTACTCTCTCTAGATTAGTGCTGCGCTGCAGACGCCTTGCTCATATTTATTATAAACAAGGGTCAGGATACACATGCAATCTGAATTAAAAAACATGGAGAGTTTTCCCCAAAGACTGCCATTCCAAAACCAGAAAAAACAGAAGTAATCCAGAAATCAAAGCTTAAGTCAGGTCTAGTATCCCACTTGTGACCCAGAGGGTGACAGGACTAACAAGAAATAGACTACAAAGGATTAGTCCAGATAAATTACTGTAACTAGCAGATCGAGGAGAATCTCTCTTTCTCTCTCTTTCATACCCTCCTTATGGGAGGAATAAAGATGTCTTGTTGAAGTTCCGAGTAGTTCATTCAGTTAAGTAGGTACATGTATGAGTATTTGTTCTTAAAATAGTTTTCTTGCAGGTTCTAATACATGTTCGCTGTCCTCATACTTCAAGAACTTCATTGTAAAATGTCTAGGGAGGTTTGAAGACCATCTAGATTAATTCTATGTGCACGCTGAATAGCTGAAGGGTGCTATCTTTTCTGTAATTTGGCCAGTTTTTTCTTAATGAATGATACTAAGTTTTCTCCTGCCATACTTGCAGGAAACCCAGTTAATCTTACATTGTTTCATCATGCTTGATTTTCTAGTTTGTCAGTCTTGGTTTATAATTTATGAAGACCATTGATAAGATTTTCCCAGCTGGTGTGTATGAATGGCCAACAAGTTCTGGTGGTCTCATAGGGTACAGTTCTGGAATTCCAGCTTTTGATGCAGCTTAGCTCCTCTTAGTCTCCTTGCCTGTTGCTTTTAGTCCTGGAATATCTGTTTGCAGATTTGTTAGGAAACTTACACATTCCTTTGCCTTTACTCTTCTGTTTAGCTGCTATCATATCTGGCTAGTGTGCTATGGAGCCAGTCAGGACTGGGCTTCCAAAATGGTCAGATAAGTCTGGTAAATTTCAGACAAAGTAGAGGACAACACAGGATGCAAGGGAGATCCAGGCAAAAATAATTCCAAGAAAGAACATGACTCATTCCTTTGTGTTTAAAATGGGTAACAACCTAAAACAGTTATTTGAACACCAATACATTTTTCCAGGGAACACATAATGGCACAAGGAAGTATGGTTCATATCACCACTGTAGTTATTTTCTTGAGAAAATGGAAGTTGTGGCGGGGAATCCTCCCATTAAGATAACATTGGGTGATGGTAACAGTGCCACAAAGGGAGTGATTTATATAGCTATATGCCAAAAATGTGTATGTTATTATATAGGGAAAAGAGACCAGGAATTCTGAAAAATTATTTATGAGCATTTGTGTGCTATTAGTAAAGGTAACATGAATAATTCATTCTGTAGACACACTCAGATTTGTGACAACTTTAAAAAGTTTATTTTTGGCATTATAGATACAGTGGCAGTGGACAATAGAGGAGGTTCCTGGGAAGGAAAATTAGAAATGAGGAATGAGCAAACTTAGAAATGTGGGAGGGAGCTAAGCTTCCTCCTCCTATTCTCTCCACCTTCTATATAGGTGCAATAGAGAGCATCCTTACCTGCAACTTCACAGTATGGTTTGGAAGCTGCACATTTACAGAAAGGAAGGCACTACAAAGAGTGGTAAGGGTTATAGAGAAGGTAGCAGGTTCCAGTCTTCCATCGATACAACATCTTTATTCTACAAGAAGTATCTGAAAGGCCACCAAAATTATACAGGACAACATGCATTCTGTGCATAGACTGTTTAAGCATCTGGCATCAGGCAGGAGATATCTCAGCATCCACTGCAGGACTACAGGATTCAGTAACAGTTTCTACCCTACAATGATTAGACTTCTGAACTTGGACACTAGTCCCAGGGGTCTAGACACATAATAAGGCATTTTTTATTTATTTGTGCAATATATACTTACATATATTCCAAGTAAGTGCAATATTTATTTATTATATCATTAGTACTATTTAACTCACTCAAGTGCAATATTAGACAAATAACCTAGGCATTTCAAGAGTTGTTTTATTTTACCTTAAATAAGGTAGTTCATTTAACTCAGGGAAGGGTATTCTTTTCAGCGTTGGTAAATGTCTTTGCTCTTTCTTGCATGTATTGGGAGTAGTTCTGTATTTTTTATGTTTATTCCTCTACTTGTATGTGTTGTTTCATTTTCCTTTGTAATCTCAAGAATTCAGATGATGCACGAAATTTTAGGCTACATATGTGTAGTTCTAAATGACAATAAAGTTTACTTTGACTTTACTTTGACATTGTTATGGCAGTTACAACTGAATGGCTCTAATGATAAAGGGTTGAATGAACACATATCTATAGCCCCAGTTTTAAAGTACAGAGCTGCTTTAATTGTGATTTACTATTTCAGTGCATCTCAATAACATTTCTATTGTTTTTAAACAACAAGGTTTTTACATTAAATATTTATGATGATTTTCACACTACTTATTTATTTGTTTTAGACAGTTCTTTTCAATCTTAACTGGTTCATGTTTTTAAGTACTGTGCCTTTGATTTTGCATGATTGATTTTACTTTAATCATGTGATTTCTGTTGGATTATTTAATTGGTGGCAGTGCTACTACTGAATGGTTCTGATAAAGTCTTGAATTTGAAGGATGAAATCGCTCAACAATTTTTATTGTTTTTATATATTATTAAATTAAAATAAACTTCACTAATAAGATTCGTCGTGACTGCTTAAGATTTTTTCTGGTTGGTATATAAGTCTGTTTGTCTTTCTACAACCTTAAACAATTTTAAAGGTCCTTGTGGTTTCCAGAGGAGGTTCGGCACTATGTGAGCCTTTTGTGGTTTTACTGGAATCTCTACACATGTGCTTTGCTGAATACACCTCTCAGTGAATGCTAATTGCTCCTTCTGGTTCTCTCAGTAGCTTTTGACACCAATGGCTACGGTATCCTGCTTGAGCATTTAACATCTAACTATGGCATTTCCTCAAAAGTCTTGTACTGGTTTACTTCATATCTGCCAGCTTGTACCCAAGGGTTGTCATAAGCTTGATTGTTATTTCCTCATTCAATCTGGAATATGGCATGTGACTGATTTTATTCTTTCCTTCTCTTCTCTTCTCTCTCTTCCCGTCTCTTCTCTTCTCTTCTCTCCTCTCCTCTCCTCTCTCTTCCCGTCTCTTCTCTTCTCTTCTCTTCTCTTCTATCTCTCTCCTCTCTCTTCTCTTCTCTTCTCTTCTCTTCTCTTCTCTTCTCTTCTCTTCTCTTCTCATCTCTTCTCTCCTCTCCTCTCCTCTCTTCTCTTCTCTTCTCTTCTCTTCTCTTCTCTTCTCTTCTTTCTCTCTCTTCTCTTCTCTTCTCTCTCTTCTCTTCTCTTCTCTTCTCTTCTCTTCTCTTCTCTTCTCTTCTCTCTCTCTCCTCTCTCTTCTCTCCACTCCTCTCTTCTCTCCTCTCCTCTCTTCTCTTCTCTTCTCTCTCTTCCCGTCTCTTCTCTTCTCTTCTCTTCTCTTCTCTTCTCTTCTCTTCTCTTCTCTTCTCTTCTCTCTCTTCCCGTCTCTTCTCTTCTCTCTCCTCTCTCTTCTCTTCTCTCTTTCCTCCTCTTCTCTTCTCTTCTCTCTCTCTTCTATTCCCATCTCTTTCTTCTCTTCTCTCTCCTCTCTCTCTTCTCTTCTTTTTTGTTCTCTTCTCGGTCTTTATGCTTCCCTTAAAAAATATAATTAAGGAAAGAGGCTTAGCATACCATCATTATATTGATTATACCCAACTACATCTTTCATTCATAGAAGGTGATATGCAGAATGATTTTACTCTGGACGATGACCTGAAGACATTCCACCAATGCCTTGCACTTAATCAGTTCAAGATCACCTCTAGCAAAACTGTAGCCATCAATGTCTATGCTATACTGAAACATTCTCCCTCTAAGTCACTTCCTAATTCCATTTGTTATGGTGGTATCAGGCTTAAGTTCATATCCAAGGTGCATAATCCTTTATATTTCTCTTACACTCTGGGATCAGCTGTCTGCCATTGTTAATTCTCTTATTTCTAACGATGGTACATCTCCATGTCTCCACCATAATCAAACACTTATTCCTTAAACCTCAGCTCTCAGCAGTAGTCCATGGCCTCATCTCCCCTTGTCTCTTCACACTTTATCTTGGTCTCCTGACACAAAGACTGACCATCAGCAGCCTGTGCTGCACTGTGCTGCCAGGATACCTATAGACATATCTCATTAACATTTTTATGCCTATGCTATGTAGCCTCCACTGGCTATTAGTCTATTATCATATCATCTATAAAATCTTTGTGTTAGTGCCTATGTCCATTCATGACTTTATTCCTTCTTACTTGAAGAAGCTTGTTGCACTGTACTGCCCTATGGATTTGTGTTCTGCCTTGTAGGAGCTGTTTGTGCTTCATAGGTACAGTTGGAAATATCCAATACTAAGAATTTCATATATGTGGACCCTCAGTACTGAATCTTCCCTCCATACTGGCTTAGGAAGACTACTATTCTGCCAATAGATTCTGTCAGTCATTAAATTCCTGTGTTTTTGAACTGGCATTTGAGGATGGAAAGTTTTGTTTTTAGTTAATTGATTCGGGTTTTTAATTCATAACATTGTATGGTTGACTAGCTGATGTGTGACTGTTCTCCACAATTTATTTATCTAACCTTATATTTATTTTTATTAGTGGCAGTTGCAGTTTTACTTTTTAATTTACCAATTCTTATTTTATGTTGCTACTGTTTGTGTTTATTATTTTATGAAATGTTTGTCTTTTAATAGTACATGGTTCTTTGTTTAAAAGCACCTAAATAAAATCTGATGTTGAAGTTGAAAGGGGGAGGATTCATGTTTTATTTTCACTTTATATTGGATCAAGTTTGCAATTTTCACTTGACAGTTATTTGCAAATTGTCCAAGGTCTGTGCACCATAGAAAAAGAGCAGAGCAGGTTTGTCATAGTCTGGCATGACTGTTTATTCTCCAAGGCACAGTGACCTCAAAGTGAGAATAATAAAGTAAGGTTGTGGGAGGAAGCAAATTCTCCAATGACAGGTCCAAGGGGTCTTGCTGCTAGGAAAAAAATGCATTTTATTTAGTGTTGTAGTTCCTGTTAAAGTGACAGGCTTGAGTACATGCATTATGAGAACTTGTATACCTGGAGGTATCGTGTACAAATTATTGTGAATGAGCAAAGTAACGAGAGCCCTGTGAATCAAGAAGAGATAGAGGATCCCATAGGACATCTTTCCAAAAATCTCCAATGTGCATTCATCCTAGCCAATCATGGTTATGTGGCAAACAAAAACAGACAGCATTTTCTATCAAAGAGCAGGCTGCATGTGAATACTTATCAGTTGTCGTCGTCATGAATTTTCCCCTTCATTATGTTCCTCCTGAATATACTTAAAAGGCTGTAGATTACTTGCTGACTACTGGGCTAATATAGTCATATCAGCACTAAAATGCTGCTGTTTGAACAGATCTTTGTATTTGTGACTATTTGTAAATCTTTTTCTAATACAATTCTTTATTAATGAAAAACAAGCAATACACTTTTCACCTCAAGCAGGAATAACATAGATGCCAACATTTTAATACAAATAAAAAAGAAACACTTAAAGGCATTGCTACATAACATAACTTTATATTTCTTGGTCATGATTCCAAAAGACTTGCTCTCAGTGTAAGTGATAACGTACACTGAGAACAGGCTGTGAGCAGGGATTTTGGAATCTGGTCCTTGTAGTAAGCCTGTTTATAGGCCTTGTACCAAAGTTAAGTCATTTACACTGAGACCATGTCTTTCTTAATCAGGGCAGACCTACACAGAGAGCAGCTCTTTTGGAATCTGTCCCTTTCTTAAATGGTATTCATAGACCTGTTTATTCCAATCTAAAATAATATGATTAACTATGATACACAGCCATTAAAGCCGATATAATGTTAGTATTATAACCTCTGAATATGTAGATTTTTTTTATAATAAGCAAACATTAGCCTTCTGTCAAAGATCTGCAAGGTGTTATCATTAGTAGTTTGAAAACTGAAAACACTACAGTACCAACAATCATAATTTCTCTTTGACCGCATCACTTTTCTTCCTGGCCTCTCAATTGCATTTTGAGTTTTCATAAAGTGAGTCTTAATTAACTCACCTACAAGTTTTGAATTCTTAAAGTTGGCTGTACATGATACTACCATGGCCTGTCTGATTCAGTCTTTCACAGCATCAGTAATGGGCCTATCCACAATGTAATAATTAATTTCTAGTGTTAAATATCCTGCATAAGTGATGTGTGGCACAGGGTTTTCATTTGTCACCCCATAAAGGCTTTCTTCATAGATTCATAAATTCATAGATTGTTACTAGGCTAAAGACCTGGGTAGGCCTTTCTAAGCCTAGACAAGTTTTCCCAAAAGAATAATGATGTCCTGTATCCAAATAGCAAATTAAGGGCCAGGCATTTATAAGCAGTCTCTGTCCATAAGGGATATGAGTGCCAGGCCCAATCTAAATTTGCTATTCCTCATCCATTCATCTAGGTTGTGCTTAAACTGGGTAATAGACTAACTCAGCTTCACATGGCTGGGAACCCTGTTCCATAGGAAGGGCAGTCTCTGGAACACATATTTGTCTCTCCAGCATGTTCTGTTTAAGTCACAGACAAAACTCAAGTCCCTAGACCTTGTATTTCTGGTACTCTTTGACTTATGCAGGAGATTCGTAAGTGTGGGGTTTGAGGCTGCCATGTAAGTCAAGCATAGGTCACCCTTCAACAATCTATAGGAGACTGAGTAGAGGGAAAGGGCTTTAAGGTGCTCTGCATAAGGCAGGTTTATTACGCCCTGTATTCTTTTTGTAAGGAACCTATGAGGTCATTCTATGATTGGTCTAAAAAGGGCAGAGTACGGTGGTTATTGCTGGGCAATCCTTAATAATATGCAGGTAATACACTTGAGCCATCTAAGAACATCAGTAGATATCAGTCCTGGATTTAATTTTCTTTTTTAGTCTTTTGGTGTTGGGGTTCTGCCAGTACTATATTATCTTAAAGTGGGTAAACACTACTAGGGAATAGTATTGTATGCTATTCAAATATTATGACATATTATCCAGCCTCCTAATGTGTAACACCAACTTTGTCTGAAAATAGATTCTTCATAGCTGAATGTCAATATATTATCAAGTTTCAAAAAGAGGAATATAGTTGTATGTTCTTAGCTGTAAATACTAACAGTGTTGTAATTCTATGGCCAAATATCTTTCCTTAATGTTAATAGAAGAGTCCATCCATAAGGAATTATGGATCAGCAATTTTTTAAAAAGCTAAGAATTCCTTTTAAGCTCCAGTCTTCCAGTAGGAGGTCTTATCATTAGGCATTACTTCTCCCTTATTGTTAAAGATTATATTCAGTGGACTCCAACCCATGTACAATTTGAAGCAGGTTGTTAATCAAAATCCATGCCTTTTTAGTAAGTAATCTCACCTGATTGTTTAATTACTTCACTTTTGATCATTTCCTCTCTCCCTGATACCCTACAATAACTCATTCATTACTTGCATAGTTTTTTTTTTGCCTGGGTATTTTCCTTCAACATGTATGATAGAGCTATCAAAATATATAGGCAAATGTTAGGGCTGTCATTCAAGTGGGTTGATATATGTTTGATGTACTAGCCCTACCCTATTTTCCTGTCCCAGATAAAGTGAGAAATCTGCCTCTACAATTCACCTATCTACTTGCAGATGCTGAGTTGTGGAACGTGTTGAATTGGGAACATTATCTTAGGCACAACGACAATTTTCACTATCATCATTTTAGTCAAAAAGTAGAAAGGTGAGTCTCTACTGGTGACTTCAAACTCAAAATCAATGATAAATAGGTTGAATATTTTTAAAGTTGCCTATCTGATGTAAGCTGATGGTCCACCGGATTCATAAATGTAGTGTACATTTCTGTACAAGGGACCCCTGCTGTTTACCCTGTATATGGTTTGAAAGGAGTGCAATTCATAAAGTAACTGTCACTACCCTTACACCAACCCAAACCATCCCTGTGAAATTACAGGTATTATTTATGAGTACCTGCTCTGATCCCCAGATGAGTAACATCAGTACTTAAGCCAAAAGTGCAGTGCCCTCTCACCTTGGTACATAATGCATCTAATCAAGATGTACTTGAAAGATTTATTATAATTCAGCATTAAGCCTGAAGGTTAGACAAATGACCTACTAATTTCAGCACTGCAGGAAGTTTAGCCTTATGGCTAGAACTCCATAATACGTAGGCATCAGCAAGTGAGGCTGGAAAGGAAAAATCATCATATTATCACCGTGAAGTTGCCTGAGATGTGACCCCAATATGTTATCTACCATCATGAATAACACTAGGCAAAGGGGATATCCTTGTATGGTTCCTCTATTTAAGTGGAAAGAAGAAGAAGTGAGCATGAGGGGCTTTGTACAAACATTGAATAAGGCAAAAAAAAAACTGCTTTCTGTCTCACATTTCTGAGGAATATCTACATAAATTTCCACTGTTTTGAGTCAAAAGCCTTATGAAAGTTCATACAAAAGGTGAGTAGAGTGTCATCTGAGCAGTTTTGCTCTGATACCTTTGGACGTCTTGTTCCTTTTACAAAACATCTTTGCTCAGGGCAGACTAAGGATTTATTTAATGACTCTTCCTTCCACTAAAATTGGAGATACAAGTCTATAGTTTTGTTTTTGAGGTATATAGAGCCTTCTTCCCAGATTGGGTAATAGAATTATCAGAGCCAGTTTTTGTCAACAAGGGAAGCTGCCTTAGGTGAACTGAAGAACTGTATAATTTTAATAATAGGCTTACAGTTGCTGTTTATGACATTTATATATAAAAAAGTAGATCTCGGGGCATTAGTTCATAGAACTTTCTCTGATAGTTACACTATATTGGCTGATTGTATTACCTCTAAATGCATTGTGGTCATGTTGAGTCTTTAGATGGCTTTTTCTTCTACCTTTAGAGTGTTTGTGGGTCATAAGAAGTCTGGAGGTTGTCCTCGTTGTCTGAGGCCTTCTTAATCTGTTAAGGTAACTTGAAATTATATTGTTAATACTCTCTTCAAAGAATTGTTTATTACCCTGATAATCAGCTAGGACTATATTGGTTATTTCTGCCATCTTTTTCTGAGCTTCTTGGCTCAAAATGTAGGAGAGTGTACCTTTATTTCAGAAAAACTATGCTATTCTCTCACCATGTTCATGTAGTAAAACCCTGTGTCGCAGGTTTTATTATTATTTTGTCCCCATCAAAGAGTTTATTTACTGCTACATTGCAATTTCATTTTTTTGATCTAATGCTTTCACCTTCGTGTTGTCCACCTATTATACCCCTCACCCCAAAGATATTTAATAAATACTGATTATTTCTTTCTTAATCATGTAAATAACAGATGTTCAAGATGTGACGTGGATGAGGTATGGAAAGGAGCTTAGAAATATAAAGTTTGATGTTAGCTTATACATGCTCTAACAAGGACTGTGGAAAACCAGTATTTGTATGACGTCCTGCATTGATTGCATGTTTGTTGGATGCAAAATAAGTATACAATGATTATGTATCATACTCGACATAGCTTGGGACATTTTAGGATTGACTATTTTCTCTGACTTGACTGTGTCTAGAAATGAGTTTTGTCATTAAAGTCACTTCTAATTAAAACGTGAATATCCTGATCCCTAGTTTCATGATGAAATTATATAATACTATGGGGTAATTTTCATTCTTATTCATTCATTTCTGTCACCATTCTTTACCTTTGCCTTTACCCATCTAATCTGTCTATGTGGCTATGTGCTAATGCCGGGAGAGCCAACGTCAAATGTTACTGTACCAGTGCAATATCCATCCTCTTAGATAATCTCACCAAGCTTAATACATACCATGCTTTCTATCCTGTCCAGCTCATTAATGCAGTCATAAGTCGTGTTTTTCTCCTGCAGGGGAAACTAACAACCTTTTCCCCCATCTTATCAGCTGCAGAGTGAAACATTTTCCTTCTAATCAGTAAGCCCACCCATTCAAATTCCGTGATAATCCAATAATTCATAAAGTAACTTCAGTAAACATATTTTTTCTGTCAACAAAATGAAAAAAAGTAGAACAAATAAAAACCAAGAATACCCGATCACAAAATGGCAGAGTCCAGCTGCCTCCAGGAAGGGAAAATAGTTTAATTCAGCCACTCTTGTTAGAAATGGACTGCAAAAACAGAGTTTTATATTTCCACATAGGTGTTTTATCTGAACAAATCCACAGCAACCTTGGCAAGCACACACAATTATTCATAAAAAAATTATGTGCTTTTGTTTAAAAAAGAAACTTTGACAGATAACGGTATCATCATTAAAACTTCAGCTTCCTATATACCATTTTAAAATGTCAGTCAGTACAAAGCCACACTAAGACACACACCCCAGTTCCATTCATGATGAAAAATGCCATAAAATTAATTTTTTACAGCAAATCTACTATACATTTAAAACAATGTCCTTCATTTTCTGCACTGTATTTAGATGGGGTATTTGCCTTTTTTTAAGTTTAATATCTCTCAAATGTTTATATATATATATATATATATATATATATATATATATATATATATAACTTAAGCTTCCTGGCAGTCTTACCTATATAAAAACATGCACAGCAACAGCATAAGGCACAATACACCACCCTCTCTGACAAACAAGAATATTTTGCTCACAGTTTCACCTTATACCCATTAATGGTCTGAAGCCTCTGTTATTGATGAACAATATGCACAAGAAACACACTTTTTCATAGAACCAGTGGTCTGTGAAACCACGTTTCTCAAACACATTTTTCTGATTCACCCCTTTCCTGTAATTTATAGCATTGGAAACGTTAGAGCTAAATGAAAGGGGTAGAGCATAGTTTTTACTATTAGAAAGAAGTGAATTGATCTGGCAGCTGTGCTTAAATGCTATATGCTGGCCAGGTTTGAATGTGCAGGTTTCAAGTAGTAGTATTTTAAAACTTAAAGCATTGGAAAGATGACTTACTGACTATTTCAATATATATGGAATTTATTTTTAAAGATAAATATGCCTATATGTATATGTATATGTATATGTATATTTTATTTTATGAAGATTTGCTGTAAAAATTAATTTTATGGCATTTTTCATCATGAATGAAATTGGAGGGTGTGTCTTAATGAGTCTTTTTAATGACTGACATTTTAAAGAGGTGTATATAAAGGTGAAGTTTTGATGCTGATACCGTTATCTGATGAAGTTTCTTTTTGTATGAAATGAAAGTGCTTATCATTTCTTTGTGAATAAATAATTGTGCTTGCCAGGGTTGCTGTGGATTTTTTCAGATATAACATCTGTGTGGAAATATTAAGCTTTATTTTTGCAGTCAGTTTCTTACAAGAGTGATTAAATTAAAATACCTTCTCTTCTGGGAGGCAGCTGGACTCTTCCATTTTGTGAACTTCTATGTTTTTTTTTTCCTGTATTAGCCAGCTTTCTTGTATATAATATAGGTATCTTTATGTATTGCTAAGAATGAAAGACTAAATAGTGTCCACCTATTTTTTTCATTAGGGAAATACTCTTTCTGTTATGTCTTTCTTGTACCCCTAACCATGCATATATCAACTAACAACCTGCCAAGAGAGAAAAACAGGAATGGAGAAAAACACAATGTATACTAGTCCTACCTTGATAATTATAGCCTACTATTCTCACCCTTTGATCCTGGCAACAAAATGTAAGAAATTAAATTGTCATTAAACCAAACATCTTAGAACCTACTACAGAGTACAAACAACAGCTACAAACTTGCTGTGATAGTAGAAAACAGTTCCATTATGCACGACTAACCTTTTCAGTGACTCTAACAACCTTATCAAATACCAGGATATAAGACAACACATGACACTCCCATGGACCAAGGACATTTTCATTTACCGAGTTATTAGAATAAATCAGCATACAAGGATTAAAAAAAAAAAACAATTAAATGCTGGTGTCACAAGCTGCATCCTGTTCTTTAACAGAATGCACTTATTCCATGGACTGTAATGTATTCTAGTCCTACCTTAATAACTCAGGACTATTATACAGTTAATCATACTTTTGATTTTTCCATTGCAATCTGTACTGCTCATTTACTACAGCTGTGGAACAAAAATGAATACCGTTTTCAAATCTTAGAGTTATACCTCTCAACCTCTCAGTGAAAGAAACCTGGACAAAGACAAAAGTAATGGGGGGACAAAAGCCCCAAAACTGGGACAGCTTTCAAATATTGCTCTTATAAACTTAGAAAGTTGCTAGAATAACAAGTTTTAAATTAATATGTATTTTCTGAAGGATACAAAGTCTGAAACTCAAATGTCTGTCATTATTTAGTGAGTTCAACCCTCAAACATTTGCCAGAAAACTAGAATTTGTGGATGAACAGACCCAAAATAAGAAGCAAAAATCTGGACATTCTGCAAAAGTCTGGACATTCTGCAAAAATCTGGACATTCTGCAAAAATCTGGACATTCTGCAAAAGTCAGGGCAGTTGAAAGGCATGGTTGGATTTCTCAGTGTTGGTGAGAAAGAACTGGGTACTGTTACGCAGGGTCCTGGTTATGTAGTATTTTACATAACCCAATGAAGGTCATGCATCTAAACAGTATTCCAAATAGTTTCTACAAACCTTTGAAACATTATCTGGGTCCACTACTGTTGAAGCTTTTTAATGCTACCTTATCATTAGGGCAATCGCCCGAGTCCTCACCAGTGATGGCAATACTGTTGCTTCCTAACAAGGGCAAGAACAGTACAGATCCTACAAGTTGCATCCTCATACCCATTATATCAACTGAAGAAAAGATCTTTGTCAAAAATTGTGACAATGAGATGGGGAGCCTTATTGTCAAAATTGGGAAAGCTCGTGTAGCAAGAATTTATTAGGTGTGGCAGGGCAGACCCAAACTAATTAGATTGTGGTTTAATGTAATTCATGTTTAAAGAGATGAGAGTATGCCACTGCAGCTCTACCTCTGGATCTATATAAAGTATTTAATTCCTTTCTGTGCAGCTTCATGTGGAAAGCAATGCTGCTTATGGGCTTAGAAGCCCTTCATGCCATGTTCCAGTGGTTATATGGGATTCCTTCAAGTTGTGTCAAATGGCTATGTCTGCCTCTGCTTTCAGAATATTGAAAACACAAGGCAAAAATGGTGTCCTCCTGTTCATGCTGTTAATAATGACCCTAATGTTAAAGCTCATGTTTGAAATGGGACCTGCACCTCCCACTTCCAGGAGAAAATTACTCCCTCTTGGTTTGCAGATGATAGGTTTGTTTGGATAAGAAACCCTGATGCAAATCTATGTGGAATTCTCTGCCACTTGAATAGATTTGGGGATCTGTCTAGACTTAAGGTCAAGAGGCAAAAAACTATCGTCTTCTCAAAGAACAGGTGCAATCAGATTTGAGTATGGAGCTCCAAAAAGAGTGTAAATATATAATCATGTTAACTAGGGACTTTGGGAAGCTGTTGGAAATTAGCATTAAACTCTTCCTATGCTCTGAAAATGCAACACAAGAGGTGGTAAGATTTACTCCTTCCTTTCCTTGTCAAGGTAAATACTATAAAGATGTGCTGTTTCCCAAGCTGACTTTACTAGTTAGGCACTTTCCACAATTATATACATCATTACCTCCATGCATGTTAGATGGGCGTTCGAAAGACCTGCGTAAATGGGCGTGCCTTAGTTGAAGGTTGGACGTTGAGCTGGCACCTCGGCATTCGTAAAAATCTACTGACAATCATTAGTGGACTGGAGTTCTGCTGTGGCGACCCCTAACCGGGAAAAGCCGAAAGACAAACATTACCGCTCCATGTCCAGAAGGCCTGGGCAAATATTTTGTGGGAGTGCAAGTCCCTCAAAAATTCTAGGAATGTTATTACCAACTGCACAGAGCATGTGGAGGCCCTGCTCTGCCAGATTTTCAATTCTACTTTTTTCTTTGCCTCTTTACCAGTTTCTTAAGGTGACATCGCTTCCCATACTGATATTGGTTTTATCTGAATTCACATATAGGACAAGAGTTTAGGGGAAGGGAAATATGTGGGATCCAGGTTTGCTGGAGCTTTGTTTGGAAGACACTCATACATAATGAAAAGTTTTGGTATATGATATATCCTCTGGGTTTCCCCAGTGTATAAAGTAAATTTTTCTCTGATACTGTGGTCATGCTGGGTTCTTCAACATTCTGAGTATTGCGTATATCTTGTTTCTCATGTTCACAATAATTTTATTACATATGAAGAAATTATCTCCTTGACAACAGAAACCACTTTACCTTTTTGGTAGGCAGATCTTGTTTTCATGTTCATAATAATTGCATTACATATGATAAATATAACTCCTTGGCATCAGTACTTTACCCTTTTTGCAAAACCTAGGGCTAAGTTCCATATTTCATTCCATACAGCTTCAGGACACTCTAAATAATTGTAAACCAGATAAAAAGTATTTTATAAGCTTTATTTGTTCCTGTTCTTTTTTCAGTCAATATTGTTTAAGTGATGTATTGGCTTCCTTAGGTTAGGGATAAGATGTATTGGAACAAGAAGGGCAATAGCTGGAGTCAATTTGTTAGGAGGCCTATTAGTGATTCCCAGTAGTCCAGAGTGGTCTGTTTATGGTAGTTTCATTATGCACTGCACCTAAAATTTTCAGAGAACTAGTCATTATACATTTGTTATCCAGGTGGTACTTTTTTCTGGCAAAACTCAAGGAGAAGGGGTGGCTACCAGTCCAAGGTGCATTGGTGATGCTTGCATTCCAGGTCAGACTATATAAACTTGTTATTCCACTGCTCTGCAGTTAAGCAGATCTGCATGAACACAGTAAAGGCAACTTACAGGGTACTGACAACCACCCCCCCACCCCCCCAACCCCCCCCCACTGGTTAAGCTTTTTTTTTTTTCTTTTTCATTTTGGATCTAAATGATCTTGATATTAAGTTAACAGGGAAGGACAGGAAATGGATAAGAATTGTAGTCCTTATGACTGCAGTCATTATCTTTCAGTCATGGAAAATTAGGCCCAAAACTAAGTTACAATGTATGAACTTAAACTTTAATCTTGTAAAAACTACAAGAGATGTAAATGCTTCAAAGAATGGTGATTTATTTTTGCTCTGCTGTAAAAAACATCCTATTTGAGACTACTCATATTTACTTAAATTATTTATATGCTTTTTTATTTCCTGAGATTCTACTTGTGTGTTTATGTCTAAAGATTTTATGTGTGTGTGTGTGTGTGTGTGTGTGTGTGTGTGTGTGTGTGTGTGTGTGTGTGTGTGTGTGTGTGTGTATTTTCCATATGGAGCTTTGAGAAGCTTGATAATTCTGGAATATATGAGTAACCATGTCTACGAAAATAAAGTTAACTTCAGATGTCACATACCACAACTGTGCATGATACTGTGCTTGTAACCTTTGCTCTCTTCATGCAGATTGTTTTATTCATATTCATGCACGACAGCAATGCACCTTAAACCATCCATTCTACTGTGAGGTGCTAAGTACCTACAATAGTCATTGGTTGTTAAAACTAATGGGGGGATAGTTCAGCTGTCATGGGTGCAGCTTGTGACTGACTACATGTATATAGATCTTCTTCGCATACACATTGTACTGGATGTGCTCTTATTTTGTGCATGGGAGTGTGGGATTCTGGCATAATGGTTAAGGTGTTTACCTAACAAACAAAAGGTACAGGGTTTGATTCTCATATGGAGTAATTGGCTAGGCTGAAAATGGCCCACAAGGGTAGTTAGTGTAATACTAATCTATTAAAGCAGTGTCCCTTTAGGGTTGGGAGGGTGGCCTAATGGTTAAGGTGTTTGCCTTACAAACACAAGGTACAGGGTTTGAGTCTCACAAGGGATAATTGGCTAGGCTTAAAATGGCTCGCAAGGGCAGTTAGCTTAGTACTAATCTATGAACCTATGAACCTATAAGCTTATATATCAAAGAAGACAAGAGTACTGAGAATAGCTAAATGAGTTGGTATTTGCATCCAGTGCCTTTTTGCTCTGTTGCATCTTTTATCTGGTCTTTTGAATACTTACTAGTGTCTACACAATGTCCAGTCTTGGCAGGAAAAAAGTGCAACAGCTCTATCTCTTCCTGTAAATGATCCTTCAAAATATAGAAAAATCTATAATTCTGTATCACTAGCATCCACCACATCCAGTGCTAAATACATGTTAGAAAATGGTAACTGTGAGGCCTAGGCTACTTTGGAGACTTAGACAAATCATCCATGCTGATTGTTGGCAGTTTACCCCTCTGTCTGTGATCTAGATTTCTTTTTTTCTTTTTTTTTTTTCTTTTATTGTGGGAGATGTATAAGCACTTTTTAACTTCCCTTGGTTTTACAACCCACTTAACCTCTGGCCTTAAATTAAAGTGAACTTGTTTATTTCTGATCAGGCCATGCCATTGGAGGAGTCATTCTCTTTTAGCTAATATATATATATATATATATATATATATATATATATATATATATATATATAAAATTAGGATTGAGGTATAGTTGTTTTGTATACTGGTTGTTGTTATGTGGATAAGTGAACTAATTGGCCATCATGGAATGTTTTCAGCTACAACCTAGGCCACAAGTGTAAACGAAATATATAGTGACACTTTAGAGTAGCCAATCAACCATTACATTCTAGGGAGGTTAGAGGAAGCCTAAGTACCTAGAGAAAACCCATGCACAGAGAGAACGTACAAACTCCACACAGACAATGACTGGAAACCAGATGGCAACATGATCATACAAAATAACATTTGCACCATTGTCAATACAACCCTTTTTTAGCAATAAATCCTGTTATACCCTCATGGTACATCGTTTTTCACAAAAACATTGAGTAGATTGGATGCCATTTTTATTGACGCATTAACACTGCTGAATGAAAATGTTGTGTTAACTATTGTTATTTAGCAGTGGTGATGCTCATTCTTCCCCACAAAAATGTAACATTATTTTCTTCATAAAATTCGTATTTATTGCTTCTTGCAGTTATACCATGGCTGTTTTTTGTTTTTTTTTTACTTTATCACTTTAGCATTTATTCAGCCTTGTTATCTGCCTTAATATAACCCTTCATTAGTACCATTCTTATCATAACTTCCTTATTATTGGCTGCACAGCAATATTCTCATTGCCAAGCACGCTGATTTTGTTAATTAAAAATTAAGCAAATAATTAATATGCATGCAAAGTAGTTTTTTCACTAATTGGTTAACTTAAGCCAGTATAGTAATTTGGTTTGATTAATTACTTACAACAGTTGAAACAGCATGTCCATTTAGCAGTCACTTAACAAATTAAGACTGTTGTAGCAGGGGGTTCAGTCAGTGTCAGAACTACATTTGAAGTGACAATTATCAGCTGAGGAGCATCACTGATGATTTTTGCCACTTCACTGAGCACCGACTTTACTGTGGTTGATTCAGTGTGCAGGATGTCTGTCTGCAGGGTTCGTAGCACAACAGGCAGCATAGCTGGAGTTGCAACAACACAAAGAAGAGCATATTCGTGTGACTTGTTCAACTCTGCTGTCTACATAAGTAATGCAAACATGATTTTCATGGAATTTTTACTGTATAAGCCAGTGATCTACTTAAGAGATGGCCTTTCTAACTCTATATATCAGATTTTTGTAATAGTTAAAGAATATACAGAATAGCAACTATTTGCAAACGGGTCTCTTATAGCTGACCAGCTTTGTTTATTCTGCTTTGTTTCAGAGATTAGACTTTAAAGAAATTATGCTTTGATATCTCAGTATATGAAAGAGTAACCTGCCAGAACAGTCCATACCCAACAGAGAAATGATGCACATTTGCTCACAACATCTTCCACTTCTTCTTTAGTTCTGTGATTTTACATGAGAGCACGTATTTTATAATGAATGAAATCTGTGAGTCTTCAGTAACAATACTAATTATCTGGTCTTGTCCCTCTATGATACAGATACAGCAAAACAAAAAAAAAAGTTTGTATTTTGGTGTCCTCAATTTCTTTTTTTTCGTAATGTACCAATTAGTCCATTTCATTCTTACTCAAATTATTTGAGTGGAATTTTCTATACCATTTGATCTATGTCAGTTTGGCAGTAAGGAAATAAAAGGCAGAAAAGTTGGCAAACATGGCATAGATAAAATAATGATTACATTCATGAATTCATAAGCTGTTAATTTATGAACAACGCCATAGATTAAAAACAAAAGTATTAATCAAAATGCATAAACAAAATATATAAATATGTCTTGATATGCAAGTATTAGTATGATATTTTGCCTTTCTTGTTTTTTCAAGAAAATATCACTGAATAGTAAACAATATTCTTTCTCTCCATCTCCGTCACACACGAATACTGAAAACATGCTCACATATATATATATATCTATATGTACGCACAGACACACACACACACACACACACACACACACACACACACACACACACACACACACACACACACGTATATATGATTCCATCAAGTATAGTTGACCACTTGTGCATTGATGCTAAGCATGTCAACCACAATCATCAAAATCTTGATCCAGTTAAACTAAAAAAATGGCCTTTAATGTGGTTTCTACAGTAGGATAGGTTAAATTCTCACAGCTCTTTGCAGTTGACAAATTTTGGAAATAACAAACTGCAGTGAATGTGTCCTGAGTCATCTAAAATATACATGACCATCCTCAGTGCAACTATAATTTATGTATGTGTATACACACACACATACACACATACACACACACACACACACACACACACACACACACACACACACACACACACACACACACACACACACACATACACACACGCACACACACACACACACACACACATATATATACAGATATATAGATGGATGAATATATATGTATTTATAAATAGATATGCATGTAGAAATACACTGATCTGAGCAGAAATAAAAAAAAATGTCACAATAGTAAGGAAAAGTTAAAGCTTCATTATCCTCACCACTGCAATGTCACTGCACCGGCAGCAATAAAAAGGATTTTGGTATTAGGTCCCACAACAAAAAACTTTTATAAAAGTGTTATTTGACACCCTTGTGGAAATACATGCACACACACACACACACACACACACACACACACACATATATATATATATATATATATATATATATATATATATATATATATATATAAACTTGGCGTGCTTTATAGACATACACTTTCTTAATAACTCTGCTAAAAGCACCCTAGCAACAACTTACTCTTATATGGTACCGTTATTCTTATCAACTTGCAGGTTGTTGTTGTTGTGTCTTTTCGGCTTTTCCCAGTTAGGGGTCGCCACAGCGGAACTCTGGTCCGCTAATGAATGGTAGTTGAGTTTTACATGCCGAGTTGCAAGTCCTGACGCACAGCCTTCAACGAAGGTACGCCCATTCACGCATGTCTCCACGAAAAAGACGCTCTAGCTGAGAATCAAACTGGACAGGGTCTTACTGTGAGGTGACAACACTACCGCAGCACCACCACCGTGTACAGTACTATATACATCACTTCAAGGCCCTTGAAAGTTTGAACTGGCTTGAACTGCCCCACTACCTGGACTTTGAACAACTAGCAACTACCCACAACATAATTTATAAACCCCATGCCTGTCCTGCACTAAGCTGTATTCTTCCTTCCTATCACCCAAACAGACTGCTTCATTTAAATGATAAACAACTTTTCACCATCTACTATCCCCAAAAAGCAATTAGAAATAGCCTTTACTGCTACTCTGTTTCCAAAAAATGGAATTCTATTTCATTGGCTATTAGAACTGTAACTTACCATCCTTCCTCCAAGCATCTTCTGAAAGAATATATACCAAACTCATACCTGTGCTCATGCTATACCCCTGGTTGAACATCAATTTTATATACTTTTCTCCACCCCTATCTGTACAGAGTCTTTACCCTTCATCACTTCCTCATCTTCACCTGGCTATCCTGCCCTGTCTACCACTTTACATAACCTCTTTATATCACCTCCTCCCCATTTATATTAATCTAGCCTAATCTTTTTCCAGCTTTATAGTTGCAATTAAGCACTATATACATCACTTCAAGGCCCTTGAAAGTTTGAACATGATTTTTACTTATTATTACTGTGAACTCCCAAAAGGGCGCTTTCTAGAACTGCATATAGTGCTTACTTTGCTTTTTCTCATTTTTCACTTTATAACATATTTTGTTATATCTCTATGCCTTACAATATTGTTGATCATTTTAAAAATATATAATTTTCGATTGTTTTTAATTGAATGTCTTTGAAAAAAAAATGTTTTCCTCTGTTAAATGGAGTTTTTCTCTCACTGAAAACAGGCTTTTATGACCCAGTCAGACTTCGCCCATAAACAAATGTCAATCAATACACACACACACATACACACACACACACCCACACACACACACACACACACACACACACACACACACACACACACACACACACACACACACACACGCACACACACACACACACACACACACACACACACACACACACACACACACCTCAAATAGTAACTGCTAAGCCTGGAGAATGTGATGATTATGTGAAGTTGTAACTGTATCTTGCCTTTAAAAGAGGGTGTACTATAAGACAGAAGTACAGAATAGTAGTCAAACAAAATGAGGCAAAGCTCCAATGCAACCAATGAAGAACAGGTGTTTCTTTGAGAAAATAATGGTAAATATCTATGGAAGAAATCATATTTTTTTTAATCCTGAGGCAAGAAATTAATTATGCAGAGGAGTCTTCTGGGAGGTAAGTCTGAAGGAAGAAGCCAGTTTACCAGGTGCCCCTGGGAGTAGAACTCTAGAAGGTGCTCCTGAAGTTTGAAAAAGGAAAGTAGCTATTGAGAAACTAGTACCTGCTGAAAACAGTGGTGAATTATAATAGAGGCAAAACAGGCAGCCACCTAGAATCCACAGCTTCAGGGGGGGTTGTGGCCAACTAACAGCACAATTTAATTAACTCATTTGGACCTGTAGTATGACCTGCACAACAAAATAGTCTCTTTTTCCTGATGTATAGCCAGGAAGTACAGGAAGAGGAAGCACAGTTTCCACCCACCCTACACAGTATGACAGATTACAGTGTTTGTCCACAGGAAGAACCAGTACAGGAATGGGGAGGGAGGGTCTGAGAGACTGAATTGCATTGCTTTGAAGGGGAAGCTTATTCAAAGCATGGGACTTCATATCAGTCTTTTCAAGTTGCTGTGAACATAGGAACTACTGCTGGATGAGAACAGAAGGACATACTGCTGATGCTGCTCAGCCTCAGTCATTGAGGTGGACATGATTCTGTATGTTATTATTTTTACTTGATTTGGAGAAGTGCTTTTGTAGGATGAAAGTGCATATATACATGTGTGTTTGTGTGTTCCAGATGGTAAAGGAAGAGAGTTAGAATGTTTGAGTTTTCCTAATTGGTAAAGGCGATTTATTTTGCATCAGGAGCACAGTCTGATTAAGTGACTTACTCAGAGTCACACAGTAGATAAATGGCGGTAGAAAGAATCAAACCCTGCATCCTTGTCCACAGGAATTAGCTCATTAACAGCTTAGAGCCTTAATCTTCTGCACTAACCTCCAGACATTTATGCACATCTTTATTTTGTGATAAATCACTGAAAGCTAAAAGTCACTTAGGTTTACAGTCAGTTGGGTTTCATAGTTTTTATTGTTTTGGAAATTCATGGCCACACAACACTTATAGTTCTGTTAACAATTTATGTGATTTGGTGTTGTCTGTCACTTAAGGCTGTGATGTATTAATGCACTGCTTCCTACAGCTAAAAGTACAGTGTTTGAACTATTTTGCCTCCATTTTCCTTCTTTGTGAATTTGAGTAAGCTGTAATTTATAGTCACATCTATGTGTGTCTGTATCAATATTCCACCCATAACGTATGAATTAATATATTAGGTTAATGTTGCTGCTCCCTGTGTCAAGCTTCTGGTGCTTGACGCTGTCCCTTCCTTTTTTTATTTTAGTCTATCAGTTGGTGATAAAGGCCATGAGGTGTAGATCCTATAGTACAGGGTTTGAGACTGTCCCTTCCTTTTTTTATTTTAGTCTATCAGTTGGTGATAAAGGCCATGAGGTGTAGATCCTATAGTACAGGGTTTGAGGCTGTCCCTTCCTTTTTTTTTATTTTAGTCTATCAGTTGGTGATAAAGGCCATGAGGTGTAGATCCTATAGTACAGGGTTTGAGGCTGTCCCTTCCTTTTTTTTATTTTAGTCTATCAGTTGGTGATAAAGGCCATGAGGTGTAGATCCTATAGTACAGGGTTTGAGGCTGTCCCTTCCTTTTTTTATTTTAGTCTATCAGTTGGTGATAAAGGCCATGAGGTGTAGATCCTATAGTACAGGGTTTGAGGCTGTCCCTTCCTTTTTTTTTATTTTAGTCTATCAGTTGGTGATAAAGGCCATGAGGTGTAGATCCTATAGTACAGGGTTTGAGGCTGTCCCTTCCTTTTTTTATTTTAGTCTATCAGTTGGTGATAAAGGCCATGAGGTGTAGATCCTATAGTACAGGGTTTGAGGCTGTCCCTTCCTTTTTTTTGTTTTAGTCTATCAGTTGGTGATAAAGGCCATGAGGTGTAGTTCCTATAGTACAGGGTTTGAGGCTGTCCCTTCCTTTTTTTATTTTAGTCTATCAGTTGGTGATAAAGGCCATGAGGTGTAGTTCCTATAGTACAGGGTTTGATTTCCTCGGCTCTCATTTGCCTGCTGTCTGAAGTTAAGCAAATTCCTTAACTGGACAATGCTTTGAGGTAACTAGAAATGTGGACCAGTCTCCTCAGTGGTCCCCTAGAATTTAAGTCTAGTAACTACTTCTGAACCAACGTAGGCACGGTTTAAGAGAAGGACATCATCATATGAGCTGTGGTCTTTGGGTATGATCCTTGGGTTCCTTGTTATGTTCACAGTGTTTTTATTGTTTAGCTGTGAATACATTGTATAACATGAAGT